>NW_026734286.1:4912358-5212358 GCF_949786415.1 Peromyscus eremicus | reverse complement strand
AGTTTCCCACAGGATCGGTTTCTGGATCATAGGATCACCAACCATTGATTCCTAAGACCGCATTTATAACTCCATGCTCCCTCAGTGGATTCTGTATTTCTTTACAAATCAAAGATGGACATTGAATTAAGAATTACTTTCCTGCACCTAGGTGAACCTCAAAGGCTTTGCGAAAACACAAACAAACAGTGAAATAGCTTTTTTCCTATTGCTATGACAATAATTAGGACTAGATAATATATAAAGTAAGCGAGTTTGTATAAACTACTGGTTCTGGAAGTGGGAGTCTCACGCCAGGCAGTTCCATCTAATTAGATGAGAGTTTTGTGCTGGTTCATAACATGATAGAAGCCAGGAGGGGGGAGAGTGCACGCACAAGGGCCTCAAACGTGAAAACCAGCCCACAAGGAAGGCATGATTCTATTTGTGACTTTCTACCTTCATCGCTGAAACAGCTTTCACCAGGCTCCATTCCCCAGTACAGCTTCACCGAGAAGTCAGGGTTCCAACAAGAACATTTTGGGAGACATTATCAAGTCACTCACAGAAAAACATGATTTCGGTTAAAGTCTGTGTCTTCTTTGTCCAAGAAAGACAAAATTGACTTTTTTTTCTAAGTTAGATGAAACCTAACTTGAACATTTTTTTTTCCCAATAGGGGAAAGAAATCCAAGTACAGGTATTGTTTTCAATGCTTTATATTTCTAAGTTTAATTTGTAAAAAAAGATTTATTTTTATTTTAAGTGTGAGAGTGTTTTCCCTGTGCACCATACGTGTGCAGTGCCTGTGGAAGCCAGAAGGGTACCAGGTACTCTGGGCCTAGAGTTACAGATGGTTTTGAGCTGCCATGTGGGTACCAGAATGTGAACCTGAGTCCTCTGGAAGAGCAGACAGTGCTCTGAGCTTTTGAGCCATCTCTCCAGCTACTATTTTTTTAAAGGTTTATAAACAGTTTATTCTTCAAGAATTTTGTATATTTACTCAATATATTTGAACATAACCACTCTCTACTCCCCTTCCAATCCTTCCCAGAACTACCCCTACAAAACTTCATGTCCTCTTTTCATAGCCCACTCTGTCCAATCAATGCTATCCTTGGATGCATTAATTTAGGACGTTCGACTGGATCATAGGCAACCTACCAGGTGCCAATTTCCTGAAAAACGTCAACTCCCCATGTCAGCAGCCTTCAGATGCTAGGCTTTTCAGCTAGGGATGAGGCCACGAGGCTGTCTTCCATATATCCTGGAATTTTGACTGGATTGATGTTGTACAGGTATTGTGCAAGCAACCACAATGTCTTTCAGCCATTTGAGATACTTCTATTGAGAATCTCTGTTTAACTCTGTAGCCCATTTTTAAATTAGATCATTTGATATTTTGCTGTCTAGTTTCTTGAGTTCTTTATATATTTTGGAGATCAGCCCTCTGTCAGATGTGGGGTTGGTAAAGATCTTTTCCCATCCTGTAGGCTGCCCTTTGTCTTATTGTCTATGTCCTTTGTCTTACAGAAGCTTCTCAGTTTCAGGAAGTCCCATTTATTAATTGTTGCTCTCAGTGTCTGTGCTACTGGTTTTGTATTTAGGAAGTTGTCTGTAGCAGAATCTTAAAGGGTCTTATTAATAAAAAACAAACCTGAGGCCACTTATTGGGATGAATGCTGGAAGACCAGAGAAGCAGAATAAACCACAGCTACCTCACCTGCAGCAGAATAAACCACAGCTACCTCACCTCGCCAGTTTCTCAGCTGATCCTGTTTCCTCAGACTGGAAGTCTCTCAGTCCTCATCGCGAATGAATCTCAGCTGAACTGCTGCTAGAAGCCTAAAAGCTTAACCAGCCAAATGCTTCTAGTTTCTGGTCCTCACACCTTATATATCTTTCTGTTTTCTGCCATCACTCCCTAGGATTGAAGGTGTGTATCACCATGCCTGGCTGTTTCCAATGTGGCCTTGAACTCACAGAAATCCAGAGGGATTTCTGCTCTGGGATGTTCTGTATGGCAAATGTGTTGCTCTGATTGGTCAATTAAAATAAAACACTGATTGGCCAGTGGCTAGGCAGGAAGTATAGGCAGGACTAACAGAGAGGAGAAAAGAAAGAACAGGAAGGCAGAAAGAGACACTGCCAGCTGCCACGATGAGAAACAGCATGTGAAGATGCCGGTAAGCCACGAGCCACGTGGCAAGGTATAGATTTATGGAAATGGATTAATTTAAGCTATAAGAACAGTTAGCAAGAAGCCTGCCATGGCCATACAGTTTGTAAGCAATCTAAGTCTCTGTGTTTACTTGGTTGGGTCTGACGGCTGTGGAACTGGTGGGTGACAAAGATTTGTCCTGACTGTGGGCAAAGCAGGAAAACTCTAACTACAGATTTCTGCCTCTGGAATGTTAGGATTAAAGGCATGTGCTACCACTGCCTATCCTCTATGTTTAATATTGTGCCTGTCCTGTTCTCTGACCCCAGATAAATTTATTAGCATGCACAATATTTTGGGGAACACAATACCACAGTTGTCTCCAGTGCCAATGCATTCAAGGTTACTTCCCACTTTCTCTTCTATCAGGTTCAGAGTAAATGGATTTATGTTGAGGTCTTTGATCTACTTGGACTTGAATTTTGTGCATGGTGACAGATATGGATCTATTTATAATATTCTACATGTTGACATCCGGTTATGCCAGAACTATTTGTTGAAGATGCTTTTTTTTTTCATTGTACAGTTTTGGCTTCTTTGTCAAAACTCAGGTGTTCATACGTGTGCGGATTAATGTCAAGGTCTTCAATTTGATACCATTGGTCCACATGTCAGGGTTTTTTTTTTTTTTTGCCAGTACCAAGCTATTTTTATTACTGTAGCTCTATAGTAGAGCTTGAAGTCAGGAATCGTGATGCCTCCAGAGGTTGGTGTATTATACAGGATTCTTTTAGCTATCCTGGATTTTTTTGTTTTTCCATGTGAAGTTGAGTATTGTTCTTTCTAACACAAGTGAAGAATTGTGTTATGATTTTGATGGGAATTGCATTGAATCTGTAGATTGCTTTTGATAAAATTGTCATTTTTACCATGTTGATCTTCCCTTTCTAAGACTTCCTCTTGATGGATTTTTCCTGTTATAAATATGAAATGCCCTTCTTCATCTCTTTTGATTGATTTTAGTTTGAAGTCTATTTTGTTAGATATTAGGATAGCTACACAAGCTTGTTTCTTAGGTCCATTTGATTGGAAAGTTTTTTCCCAACCTTTTACTATGAGGTAATGTCTGTCTTTGAGGTTGAGGTATGTTCCTTGCATGCAGCAGAAGGATGGATCCTGTTTTTGTATCCATTCTGTGAGCCTGTGTCTTTTTATAGGCGAATTGAGTCCATTGATATTAATGGATATTAGTGACTAGTGTTTGTTAATTGTGTTATTTTTGGTGGTAGTGTGTGTGTGTGTGTGTGTGTGTGTGTGTGTGTGTGTGTGTATTTCCCTTCTTTGGCATTTGTTGATGTGAGGTTATCTGTTGCCTGTGTTTTGGTGGTTGCAGCTAGCTTCCTTGGGTTGGAGTTTTCCTTCTAGTACTTTCTGTAGGGCTGGATTTGTGGATATGTAATGTTTAAATCTGGTTTTGTCATGAAATATCTTGTTTTCTCCATCTAAAATGATTGAAAGCTTTGCTGCATATAGTAGTCTGGGCTGGCATCCATGGTTTCTTAGTGTCTGCAGAACGTCTGTCCAGGACCTTCTGGCATTCATAGTTTCCATTGAGAAATCAGATGATATTCTGATGGGTCTGCCTTTATATGTTACTTGACCCTTTTCCTTTACTGCTCTTAATATTCTTTCTTTATTCTGTATGTTTAGTGTTTTGACTATTATGTGATGAGAGGATTTTTTTGTGTGTGTGGTCCAGTCTATTTGATGTTTCGTATGCTTCTTGTACCTTCATAGGTATGTCTTTCTTTAGGTTGGGAAAGTTTTCCTCTATAATTTTGTTGAATATATTTTCTGTACCTTTGAACTGGAATTCTTCTCTGAATCTAGCCCTATTATTCTTAGCTTTGGTCTTTTTGTGGTTTCCCAGATTTCCTGCATGTTTTGTGTTAAAATTTTGCTGTATTTAACATTTTCTTTGACCAATGAATCTATCTTGTCTATTGTATCCTCAATACCTGAGATTCTCTTTTCTATTTCTTGTATTCTGTTGGTTATACTTGTCACTGTAGTTTCTGTTCATTTACTCATATTTTCCTTTCCCTGAATTCTCTTAGTTTGTGCTTTCTTTATTGCTTCTATTTCAATTTTTATGTCTTGAACTTTTTCCTTCACCTATTTGATTGTTTTTTCTTGAGTTTCTTGACCTTCTTTAAGGGATTCCTTGATTTCCTTCAATTTTTTTGTGTCTTTTCCTCCATTTCTTTAAGTGAATTTTTCATTTCCTTTTTAAGTCTTCTATCATCTTTATAAAGTTGTTTTTAAGGTTGTTTTCTTCTGGGTCATCTGCTTTGGCATGTTCAGATCTTGTTGTCATAGCATCACTAGGTTCTGGTGGTACTGTGTTGTCTTTATGTTGTTTAATGTGTTCTTGCACTGCCTTCTACCCATTTCTTCCTTTAATAAGAACAGGTGGGGCTCCAGGTCACTCTTCTTCCAATTGGTCCAGGTGGGCCTCTGGCTCCTGTGGTTGTTCTTCTTCCCAAGTGGTCCAGGAGGGGGCTTGTAGCTCTGGTGGTCACTGTTCCCAATTAGTGCAGGTTGGGCTTGTGGCTTAGGTGGTCACTGTTCCCAATTGGTTCAGGGTAAGCATATACCTTTGGTGGTCATTGGTGTGGCAGGGGATGGTTGGCTTGGCGGGGGGTGGGGGGGGGAAGGCAGCTGCCCAGTCGCTGGTGCTCCAATGCCTAGGGGGAGGGGCACAGAATGTGCCTTCAGGGCCTAGGGTCTAGAGAACTGGTCTGACTAGTCCAGAGATAGGGACTTGCCTGATCCCAATTGGTGCAGGGTAGGTTTGTGGCTCCAGTGGTTAGTGGTGTCACAGAGGTTGGTTGGTTTGGCAGCAGGGGTCGGTCGGGGAAGAATCTGCTACACAGTCTCTGGGGCTACACTGGCTGGGGGCTGGAGGGTAGGGAGGGCCACGGAATGTGCCCCCAGGGCCTAGGGGCTATAGAACTGGTCTCCCTGGTCTGGAGATGGAGGCTTACCTGTTCCCAATCGGTGCAGTGTGGGTGTATGTCTCCAGTGGTCACTGGTGCCACAGGAGATAGTGGCTTGGCAAGGGAGTGAGAAAACAGGCAGCTGCCCCATTCCTGGGGCTCCGATGGCTGCAGCAAAGGGTTTACCAAGACGCCCTCAAATATTACGAGCTATTTCCAATCCTATTGGTTATTCTCCACAACCTGATAATAAGATCCTATTGGTAAAGAAAATGGGTACTTAATAGCCTTGGGCATGGAGAAATCTAGCTGGTGCCCAACAAGAAGCTTCACCCCTACTGACTACTATTCATGGTACCAAGCATCTCACATTGAGGCTCAGGGATGTATGATAAAGTGGATATGGGAAGAGCATAAGAGCCAAAAGTGGTGGATGACTCCAAGCAAAAGGTGTTTTCCAGCCACGAGGCTGATGCAGATATAAAGCCATAATAACAGCGAAAGCAGGTACAAGAAGTGCACAACTTCAAAGCACACAAAATTTCACCTGAGAGAAGGGGAAGTAGACTCAACAATCCTATCTGTAATGCAGATGGTATTTGTGGTTGATATCTGCTGAGAGAGAAAAATTCTGTTTTCTCTAAGGGCGTGACATTGTACATAGCAAACATTCTCCAGGCAGACCTCATGCTCAGTGGTCGCCATGCTTTTGTGTGCTTTTTTTGTTTTGGTTTGGTGTGTTTCTTTCTTTCTTTTCTTTTTTCACCTTTTGATTACTTAAGACAAAGAACATGAAGTTGAATGGATAGAAGTATCTGGGAGGAATTTGGGGAGGTGAAAGACTATGAACAAAATACATTCAATGAAAAAATTAATAAATTTTAAAAATTCTTTATAAATTAAAATTAATCAAAACCCTTATCTTGCTTGTTACTAATGTACACACAGTGTATAGGCTTAGCAGTAGAAGGACATGTCTGTAAGGCCAACACTAACAAGGTATGTAGTTGGAGTTTTCCCTTTGGGCCCCGCCAAGTCCCGGCAGTCCCTTAGCCCACTTATAAAATAAACATACAGACACTTATATTATTTAAACTGCTTGGCCATTAGCTCAGGCCTATCATTGTCTAGCTCTTACTCTTATATTTAGTCCATTTCTATTAATCTATACTTTGCCACGTGGCTCGTGGCTTACTGGTACCTTACATCTTCCTTGTCCTGGTGGCGGCTCGCAGGTCTCTCTCTCTGTCTTCCTGTTCCCTCAATTCTCCTCTCTGTTAGTCCCACATATACTTCTTGTCTGGCTACTGGCCCATCAGTGTTTTATTTATACAGAGCGATATCCACAGCAAAGGTCGTCACAGAAACATCAGGAATCAAAGCTAGAATTGACTTGGCAGGAAGCATGGCAGCATTCAAGTAGACATAGTGCTGGAGAAAGAGCTGAGAGTTCTACATTTAGATAGGCAGGAAGCAGGAAGAGAGAGATACTGGGTCTGGCTTGAGCATTGGAAATCTCAAATCCCAGTGACATACTTCCTCCAACAAGACCACACATCCTAATAGAGCCACACCCTATGACCTTATGGGGGCCATTTTTATTCAAACCACCTCATTCCACTCTCTGGCCCCATAGACTTGTAGCCATATCAGAACACAAAACTGCATTTAGTCCAGCTTCAAAAGTCCCCATCCATAGTCTGTCACAATCTCAAATCTGTGTAAAAGTTCAAAGTTCAAAGTCTGTTCTGAGACACATGTCAATCTCTTAACTGTAACCACCTATAAAATCAAAATGAAAAAGCAGATCACATACTTCGAACATACAAAAGCACAGGATATATTTTACCATTTCAAAAGAGTGTAAAAGAAAGTATACTGAGGAGATACTGTACTAAAGCAATACTAAACACCAGCTAGCCAACTCCAAACTCTGTATCTCCAAGTCTGATGTCAAAATGCTTTTCAGATCACCAACTACTTGAAGCTTTGCTGACTGCAACACATTTGTTTCTCTTGGGCTGTTGCCACTCCCTGTTAGCAGCTTTACTTCACAGGTATCTCATGACTCTGCCATTTCTAACTTTTTGGGTTCTCCAAGGCAATCCAGGCTTCACCTCCACAGCTTTACACAATGGCCTCTCTGGGCCTCCATGCAGGAGCACCCCAGATATATGCCAGTGGCTTTCTTTGGCCATGGTGAATAATTCCAAACTCCTTCCTTCTACCCTTGACAGAACCATGTGGTCCAAGTTGTCAAGTTATGCTGCTTGCTACTGCTGGATCATGGCCCCCTTGTTCTATTACATTGTCACCAGCTTTCTCTTTTCAATGGTTTCCTTCATTGCCTAAGCTTGCCTGTCTTGAAACTTGCTCCATAGACCAGGGTGCTTCATACTCAGAGATCCATCTGTCTTTGCCTTCTGAGTACTGGGATTAAAGGTATGTATAGCCATACTTGGCACTAAGTTTTTCTTTAATTCCTTTTCACTTTTCTTTAATTCCTATTCATAAGTTGTAGTTTAGCTAGGTAAGGTCTTACTTTGAAATCACCACTCCCTTTATTCCACTTAGCATCAGTTTTTTATTTAATCTGTTTACTCTGCCTGGTTCTCCTTTTCTACTCAAACATTTTGTATTTTTCCTTGCTCAGTTTGCTCCTTTTCAATATAGAGCTACATAAACATGGCCTCTGTGGCAGGGTCCTGTGCTGTTATTCCCTTTGGGGGAGAGGGGCAAGTAGGCGCAGAGTCAAACCCACACAGACTCTGGGAGAACGTTGAAACAACAAGCTCAGTTTATTCAGGAAGAGTCAAGCCTTATATACCCTCCATCCCACCCTGGGAGGAGGCCCGATGAATATGCATCTGGTGGTGTGACATGGCTGCCTCTCATTGGTCCAGGTCATCTCCAGATCATATCTCAGCTGCTGTTGCTAAGGCTGTTAGACAGACCCAGGCTGTCTCTCAGAAAGTATCTTTTTTACTTGTTTGGGCTGGCTAGCCCTCAAGCCTTTTAGGGATGAGTCATCCCACAGGCCACTAATAATTCAACAACATAGTCAATACTAGGCTGTGTTGTGGAATATTCCTTTACCCTGTGTGAAGATGTGTCACTGTAATTGGTTTAATAAAAAGCTAAACAGTTAATAGCTGGGGAGGAGGTAGAGCAGGGACCAAGAGATTCAGGGAAGAAGAAAGGCAGGGTTACTAGCCAGATTCAGAGAAAGCAAGACATGCAGGAGGAGAGGTAAAAGCCATGAGTCATGTGGCAACACATAGATGAATAGAAATAGGTTAAATTAAGCTATAGGCCAAGATTTCATAATTAATAATAAGTTTTCATGCTGTTTTTTTTGTGAGTTGGTGGCCCAAAGAAAATCTATCAGAATCATGCACCAGACAGATGGGGGAAGACAGGGAGCATGAAGTAGAAAATGCAAACCTGAACTCGCTCTTGGTTGAAGGACTCCAAGTAGAAGTGCTTTTATTTCTTTCCTTGATGCAGCCCTGATGCAGTATTGTGACTCTGAGTTAATGACTGATGTGTTGAGTCTACACAATAGGCTCTCTATTATTGGTTTGTTAAAACGACATGGCATCAAGCTGCCTTCTAAATACTCAGGCTTGTACCTGTCCATTAGGGCAACTATCATCCCTCATCAGAGACATTTATTTATGTAGTGGGCTGTGGTGAATGCACAGACTCACACCTGGTCAAACTTTAGAGAATGCATAACTATGAAGTGCTCAGACCTCAACAGGATGTCTGAATCACACCCTCCAAGGCTCAGGAACTACTTTGGAAGAGGGAGGCAGAGATTGTAGATGATTTCTGTGAAAGGGTGTCCAGGACACCTTCATACACAGTGAGAAACTCATAAGCCCCACCCCTCAGTGAGGGATTTTGTGCAGTTAATGTGTGCTGGGGAATGGGGTGTCATAAAATTTATTGTATAATATTAGAGGGATCAGTCTTAATATTATATATCCCAGGGGCTCAGGAGAGAGAACTATGAATGGCAAGGATTATTTTTGAAAATAGAATCTCAGCAAACAGAGTTCTTAGTCCAGTCATTTATTCTTCCAAATCTTCTCCTTCATCCTCCTGTGCCCTGGGAGTCCCAGTATATATACACTTACAAGCAGTAATCTTTTGGCACTGCAAAGCCAGGCTTCCAGGATCAAATGGAGGGGTGATAAGAATCACATAGAGGGGCAGTAATTGTTAATAATCATTTGCAACCCAAAAGGAAAGTGACTAATGGGGAAATGAATTAACTAAAGGCTAAATTTAGGTAACGTCTAAGAAGAGGGATTTAATGTGCTCAACTATAATCTTAAATGTGATTGGTAGAAAATATTAAGAATCTATAAGTTGCTAGGACAATGGGAGAAAATAAAACTGTCTTCTTTTTTCCTGTGGCTCCTATCTGTCCAAGCTATCTGCCGTTTTTCTGCAGGGTGGGGAAAAGTGTGCTTGGTTGCTAGGCAACCTGTGATTCCCCTGGTGATAGTTAAAGGGAGATGTGGAATTAGAGGTGAGATTTAGGAAAGGAGGAAGTTAAGCTTAATTGGCACATCCGCCAGGCCTTCTCAAATGGGTAGTCTGGATGCTTAAGTCTGTTCTTAGAGAGTACAGAGTTATCTCTGATAAGGTACTTTCCTCCATCTGGGGATGGACCTGGCCAGATGCTACCAGTGATGATAATTACAGGGAGGCTTGAACTGGGGTTCTGGCTGTGCATAGCTGTCAGTGCATGAGGTTATCTAAATATTCCTTTAGTAAAGGGGAAATGGTGCCCAATAAATGATTGAAAAGCTACGATAGCACACAAGAAACTCATAACAGGAAATGGCTGATAATCAAAAGCCAAATATTAGCATGGCTCATTGATCCTCAGCTTGACCTCTGTAAGGCCCTTGGCTTCTTCCAGGTATTACCTTTGTCATCATCAGCTGAAATCCTACTTTGTATATTTTTGCAGCTTGTAGCATCAAACTAAAGGAAAAGGAAATGCAGATTAGCAACCACACTTGAACTCTATGGATGTTAAGGACAATATGGCACTTTGGGGGTGATTTTACTTGTGTTTGAGCAGATTGAATATGTAAATCTCAACAAGGCTGATTTGTGACTTGGAAAATCCACTAAAATTCAATGAAACCTGTTACGTCCAAAGAAAACTCCAGTTCCCAAAACTCCAAGGGCAGGCCCAGATATCCGGAAATGGGCTCAACTGGACTTTAGGAGGATTTCTGGAAGGTAGATAGAAGTCAACATTCCTCAAAAACTTGTGAAGCTCTACCCAAAGGTGTCATTTCTCTTATGACTGGCAGTAGAGAAAATGGCTGCCTGTGGTGCGTATTACCATAATGAGGCACATGGTAGCCTCCAGGCTCCTCCAGTGTCACAAGTACTTGTCTTCATGTTCCTCTCCTTCTCTCTCTCTGTCTCCTCCTCTGTCTCTTTCTCTCTCTCTGCCTCTCTGAACTGTTTCTGCTTCTATCATTAGCCAGGTCCAGTTGGCTGACTATGTTCAGCCAACATCTCCTTCTGCTTTCGACATTCCAGATGACTCTATCTGTTCTATCTCTAGTATCTATAATAAAAATCCTTCCCCTTAAACATATCACTGAGCGGTCAGGTGATCAGTTTGTACAATACCAAGAAATAGCTTAAAATATTTGCATAATGCATTTTAATGGGAAAATATTTCATACATATACAGAATTCTATATATCCTGTGTCTTCTTTCAGAAAATATTTAAGTTAACAATGTCTACTTTTTATAAATTCTTCTTGACAGATTGTCACTTGTTGTGTTCTTCTTTCAGAGAATTAATAATCAGCTTCAGCAGCAACTAAAAAGAAAAGAAGAGACTATCAGTTGCATCATCAAGAACATCACTGGTGACATCGTCAGGATCAGCAGTAGCAGTGGCATCATCAGTAGAATCTTATGTAGTGACATTAGTATCATTGTGTTTGAGAAGGTGTAAGAATGTGGAGCCTCATTTTGTTGGTTCTGTTTTCAGACGTTGCTTCTTCTGGAGTGTTTGTTTCCAAGAAGATGCTATACTCGTAAGTCACAGTGTATGCATACAGAAAAATAGAAACTAATGTTTAACAGTTATATTTCTCTGCTTAACCATTCAGAAAACACAAGGTTCACATTAGGAGTGAAAGTAATTCCCTCATTCCAGAATAGGAATTAATTGTGAACCTACCAGCTTTACTTGGGCACTTTTGTTGGACTAAACTGTTATTTTTATGTGATATATTTTCAACATTACTGGAAAAAAATGAATCAATTCTTTTCTGGTGCTAGAAAATGCCTAAAAGTTCTATATAAAGCATGAAATTTTTTAGTCATATATACTAGTGCCAAAAAGAATTAGATTTCTAGTACAAAAATCTTCATCTATTTTAAACTGTGAGACCAAAATGAGCCATCTTAGAAATAAAACCAAAATGCTTTCACCCTAAAATTAAGGCCTAAGATTTTTCCTTTTGGGAATAGGCCATTAGTTACTGAAACCAGTCAGTTCAGTTTCCAGAAACCAGGAAGTGTAAAAGTGCAGAGTCACAAGATAGTCACGAGGTAATGCCTGCCAGACTATGGAATGTCCTCTCCCTGGTTTCCAGGGTAACTGACCATAAAAATGCCTCCACCTGAGGGCAGCCAATGAGAAATGGTGGCGGGCAACCACTCCCTTAGAAGTAATTTCTAGAAGCCCCTAGAAGCGAGCCAATCAGAATTGTACCCGTACTAGCATCCCTAAACGATGTAACCTTGTGATTTTTCCCTTTAAAAACTGAGCTTGCAGATAGGTGGGCGCTTCCTCCAGCCTCCACTGTGTTGGATGTATTGGACGAAGTCCCTGCCTAGGCTTGTATTGCTTTTGGATATCCAGAATTAAACCTTGCTTTTGCATTCCGGCATGCTCGTCTTTGGTGGTCTCTCTGGGGGTCACGATCTGGGCACAACAAAACCATTTCTGTGGTCTCACCTTGTCCAATGTTTTGGTTCCTGGGATCTCTTGAATGATTTCGTCTGTGGAATACTCGATTGATTAGGTGTCTTATCCTTGTCATAATTGATACTAATAGTGCCAGGAACCACATTACTGATGATAATCAGGAACAGCAGCATGTCTTCTGCCAGAGGAGGAATAGATTTAATAGAGGTGTTCATTGTATAGCTGGTGTGGTCAGCTGTATTTACAGAATCAAAAATTTTGTTGCTATCCTGTGTAGGTTCTGGAGTGTCCCATGGGACATGAACAAGAGAAGATTCCTGATCAGTAGTGAATCTACTACACTTGTGTTCTGCTCTAAGACAAGCTTCAAGAACTGGGTCAGTGTTTGAAAAGGGTCCATGGTGTCACTAGTGTGGTGACCAGGAGCAGGCTCATGTCACTAGTGTGGTGACCAGGAGCATGGTCTCCCCCTTGCATGCCCAGTGCAAATACCTAAAGTAATTGTGGGATCCAGAACAGTGTCCTGGGCTGAACGCGCATCATTTTGTGATGAACAGGGTCAACTCCATCTCCATCACATGTAGATGTTAAATGGACACAACGGTGGACAACAGTAATATGGGGATCACAGGGTATAGGAAGTAAAATTTCTGCCTTCTTTTCAACCTTTAAGGAAAATTTGAGATGTTAGTTTTCATTAACAATTTCACTGATTTTATTCATTTTAAGACTTATCTGTTAATGTCAGGGTCTTGATTTATAGCCCCCAAATGTTTCTTTTCTTAGTCTAATTTTATCACAACAGCCATTGATATTCAGAAACCTCTGCTTCCTTTCTGAGTAAAAGGCCCAGAGTTTTGAGAAATCTTAAAAGGGACCTGCTCAGCTTTATGCCTTCTTTCCTTCTTGTCTTTACTACCTGACACTGTCATTCTCTGTATAATGGGAAGTTGTAAAAAGAAAAGGACAAAATGTGTCCTTTCCTGTCTTTATGACTGGGATTTTTGCATTCTGGCCAGATTAAGAAGATGTGACAATGAGGAGCTTTGGGAACAAAAGGAACCTCTCTCTTCTGCACTGCATTAATGCTTTCCCCACGACCTTTCACAATTATCCATTAGGTTCCTGGGACAGCAGAACAGTGAGGGTGATTTTGAAATGCATGAGCCAAATGTGTCACTACCCACAGCAGAGGGGAGCTGTGGAGCTGCAAGTAAGGATTCTGGGAGATGCCTTCCAAAATCTTACTCCTTAACTCTGACTATTGTTATACATGGAGGATAGCTATAATGGCCTGCCCCAGCACCTCTCTGGAGGCTTGAATGAGAACAGCCCCCATGGGCTCATATATTTGAATGCTTGGCCGCCAGGTGGTGGAACTATCTGGGGGAGGATTAGGAGGTGTGGCATTTTCAGTGTAGTTATGTCATTATTGGTTCACCTTGAGGTTTCAGAAGACTTATGCTATTTCCAGTGAGCTCTCTGCTTCTTGTGTGAGTCAGGTGTAGCTCTCAGCTGCTGCTCCAGCACCATGCCTGCCTGCCTGAACTATGGTGGTGATGGAACTGTATGCATCCCACTGGAACCATAAGCCCCACTCCAAACAAACCCTTCCTTCTAGGAGTTGCCTTGGACATGGCAATAGAAAGTAATATAACCATCATCTAATTACAGTATGAGTGACATGAACAAAGCCTGAAGGATACATTGGAGGCACTGAAGGGGTGTTACTCAGTGGATTATGCCAAAAACAGGTGAAGCAATTCTATAATGTTGGCTTAGATAGCATACAAAGAAGACCAGTTGATTTAATCAGGTACATTTAGGAAGTATGAGTTTTGAAAATGTATTTGATGCTGCTTAGCAGATGGAAAACCTCACTGACTTTTGTTCCACAACAAATAATGACTCCAGGTCTTTGTCATTCATGACATCTCAGTGGCATGCCTAATTTAACAGTCTACTTTTACCTTTTGGTATCAGGGTTGAGGAGGTATGTGCTACTTATACGAAAATCTCACACATTCCAAAACTTACCCAGCATCATGAACATAACACAGAGATGATTAAATAAAATAGCTTCAGAAGCATTATTGGTCAAAGAAAAAAAGATGAGGGAGTATACATCTCACATGTATGTCCAAACTGTTCAAATGAATCATGTGAATATTTTTGGTTCAGTGGTTTCATTGAGAATGACAACTTGGATCCATCAAAGCATGTGACACTTGTCAGACTCAGGCACATCTTCTTTTTTTTTTTCTTTTTTTTTATAATTTATTTATTTTTATTTTATTTGCATTGGTGCTTTTGCCTGCATGTATGTCTCTGTGAAGGTTTAGATCTTGGAGTTACAGACAGTTGTGAGCTGCCATGTGGGTGCTGGGAATTGAACCCGTGTCCTCTGGAAGAGCAGTCAGTGCTCTTAACCGCTGAGCCATCTCTCCAGCCCCCCAGCACATTTTCATATGTCCCATGTTTCACTCATTGCTTCTTCCTCATTAACTAAGTATGCTTAAGCCAATTATAAAAAGGGAATGCATAGGCCACATGGTATAAGTATAGTTTTCCAGGACACATGCCACAAGAAAAACAGAAACACTGAAAATGAGTGAGAAGACCCTAAAGATATTTTCCTGAACTGTTAGTTTTACAACAGAAGTATTAATGAACGTATATAGACCATTTATTTACCAGAGTAGATAATTTCACATGATTCTAAAAATTATTTACAAACTGGGAGTGTGTGCAGGCTTGTGTGCATGCAGTTCTATGCATTATTTGTGCAATACTAGTGTGTGTGTGTGTGTGTGTTTGTGTGTGTGTTTGTGTGTGTGTGTGTGTGCATGTGTGTGTGTACATATGTGAAAGTCAAAGTATAACCTACAGGAGGGGTTCTCTCCTTTATTAGGTGAGACAGGGTCTTTTACTGTTTCTGCTGATTTGTGTCTTCCACTCTGGCTAGCTTACAGGATTCACAGCTGTTCTACTCTCAGCCTCCTATATGGAAAAAGGTGTGCTGGGATTGTGTAAGTGAGATGCTTGCTGTTAGTTATGGATTCTGGGCTGGAACCTAGGTAATTAGGCTAGCAAGGGGAGTACGCAGCTGGTGATGAAGTGAGTGTGCAGTTTTTTTTCTTGTGTGTATTCATGTAAAAATATTTTCAGTCAAAGTATAAGTGAGAGGGCTAAGCCAATAAAGGCCTAATATAATATCACATACACATTAAGACAGTGGTTGTAAACCTGAGGGTAGTGAGCCATTTGGAAATCACAGGACTCTCCTTCAGAAATGTCACCGAAGACCTTTTGAATACATACATACTGACATTATGATCCATACCACTAGGAAAATTATAGTTATGAAGTAGCAAGGAAAATAATTTTCTGTGCAGGAGGATCACCACAACATGAGGAAGTGCATCAGATGGTCACAGCCTGAGGGAGGTTGAGAACTAGTGCCTTAGAAGGTGATTGGCTTGTGTGTTCCCAGAAGGGAGGGTAGGAAGGAGGTGAAGGCATGGGCCAGGCTGGGTTCCTCTTCTCTGACACTATTTGCAATACTGCAGACATAGGAACACAGAGACATCGTTCATCTCACAAGCAAATATGTTACATGTCAAATTAGTGGGAATTACCAGTAAATATATTTCTTTTCTTTGCAGCTATCAGTTATTACCTCATCTAGGGAAGACAGGTCAATCTCACATTGGATGGTATTCACAGTGGAGACCTCACTTCCGGGGACAATCTCATCCTTGCTCTTCTGCAAAGGAAAGGTAGAAGAGGAACTTTCTCGGTTAAGGAAATTAATTCTTTTGTTTGGTGTGTATGTGAAGTGTGTGTGGGCCCCCAAACCTTTATTTGCTTGATTTTCAAATGAAGCCGTCTTCTGAAACAAAATAGGCTGTGCTGTGTTCCTTTAAACAATGTATACCAAGATTAAAAACAGACTAGGAGAAAAGTGTTTTACTCTGAACAGTTTCCTTGAGACTGCTTGATCTTTGTCTTGTGATAGGTGGATCTGAGTGTCATTGGTGGAAGTACAATGGGGATGATTTTGAATGATCTTTCCCTGGATTTTGCTTCAACATGTGTGATGTAGTCAAGCTGTTTGCTGGTAATTACGTTTTCTAGGATGGATCCCAGGTCATTATGCCTGCAAGCAGAGTTATCTGCTGGCACTGGAGTGTTTGTGTGTGGTTTCATTTTCGTTTGTTTGTTTTCTTTTTTTGGTATGTGGCCAGGTGTGTGTGTATGTGTGTGTATATTAATGCTAATATATTTTCAGTGAAAGCATACATCAGAGGGCCACTGAGAGGGTTAATCTGATAAAGGCATTTGCCAGCGTGACTGACAAGTCCAATTTGATCCCTGAGACTGAAATGGTGAGAGGAGAGAACCGACTCCTATAAATTATCCTTGGACCTCCACAGGTCTGCTGTGGCACACATGTTTCTTGCCTTCCCCTATGCACCAAATACATTGAGACCAGGGTGTCCTTGAACTCACAGAGACCAGCTTGCCTCTGCATCATGAGTGCAGGGATTAGAGGAGTGCACCAACATGCCAAGCCTCCCATTCATGGTCTTCCTGCCTATATTTCTCTGTATTTCAAAGGCTGGCAGGCTGATGAGGCCTAGGGTCCAAAAATTTAGCAAACACCCTGAGGCTGACTCATTATTTCTACTAATGACATCTTGGCCTATGCTTATGATCAGGTGCATAACAAACATACTCATTCTGGGTTCTGGAAAGATTACTCAGCTGTGTATACCACTTTTTGCTCTGGCAGAGGCCCTGGGTTTGACTCACAGCACACACATCTTGGCTGACAACCATCTGAAACTGCATTTCCAGGGGATCCAAAGCACTCCTGGGTGTCTGTGGGCAGGCCACACACAGAGTGCACAGAAAGAATGAATGCAAAATATTTCGACCCCTAAAATAAATCCACTGAAGACATACAAGTATGATGGGTACGTTCCTGTTGACATTAGCTACTGCATGATTCTCTGATATTTATTCTCTCATTTGTTTGTGTTCTTGTCTCTCTGATGCAAGTAGCTCACTTTCTGATTTTTGTCTCCATAGTCTAATTTACTCTCACATACCCATGAAAACAGTGGTTCTCAACAGGTGGGTAGTGACTCATTGGGAATCCTAGGACTGTCTTTCACAGAGGTTACCTATCAACTTCTGAAAACATAGATATTGACATTATAATTCATAACACTCACAAAATTACAGTTATAAAGTAGCAAGGAAAATCATTTTATGTGCAGGGTCACCACAACATGAGGAAGTGCATCAGATGTTCACAGCCTGAGGAAGGTTGAGAACTAGTGCCTTAGAAGGTGATTAGCTTGTGTGTTCCCAGAAGTGAGGGTATGAAGGAGGTGAAGTCATGGGCCAGGCTGGGTTCCTCTTCTCTGACACTGTTTGAATTACTGCAGACATAGGAACACAGAGGTATTGTTCCTCTCACAAGCAAATATGTTACACGTCAAATTAGTGGGAATTACCAGTAAATATATTTCCTTTTCTTTGCAGCTATCAGTTATTACCTCATCTAGGGAAGACAGGTCCATCTCACTTTGGATGGTATTCACAGTGGAGACCTCACTTCCGGGGACAATCTCTTCCTTTCTCTTCTGCAAAGGAAAGGTAGAGGAGGAACTTTCTCGGTTAAGGAAATTAAATTCTTTTGTTTGGTGTGTATGTGAAGTGTGTGTGAGACCCCTAAACCTTTATTTGCTTGATTTTCAAATGAATCCCTCTTCTGAAACAAAATAGGCTGTGCTGTGTTCCTTTAAACTATGCATACTAAGATTGAAAACAGACCAGGAGAAAAGTGTTTCACTCTGTTCTGCTCAGTTTCATGGTGTCCGCTTGAGTTCTGGCATGTGATAGGTGGATCTGAGTTTCATTGTTGGAAGTACAATGGGGACGATGTTCAATGATCCCTGAGTTTTGCTTCAACTTTTGGGTTGTAGTCATCAGTTTGCTGGCAATTGTGTTTTCTGGGATGGATCCCAGGTCATCATGCCTGCAAGCAGAGTGCTCTGCTGGCACTGGAGTATTTGTGTGTGGTTTCATTTTCGCTTGTGTGTTTTCTATTTTGGTGTGTGGGCATGTGTGTGTGAGTGAGTGTGTGTGTGTGTGTGTGTGTGTGTGTGTGTGTGTGTGTATTAATCCTGACACTTTTACAGTCAAAGCATACAACGCAGGGCCACTGACAGGGCTAATCTGATGAAGGCACTTGCCAGCATTTCCGACAAGTCCAGTTTTAACCCTGAGTGTCAAATGGTGAGAGGAGAGAACCGACTCCTATAAATTATCCTTGGATCTTCACAGGTCTGCTATGGCACACAGGTTTCTTGCCTTCCCCCATGCACCAAATAAATTGAGACCAGGGTGTCCTTGAACTCACAGCCACCAGCTTGCCTCTGTATCATGAGTGCTGGGATTAGAGGTGTGTACCAACATGCCCAGCCTTCTATTCATGTTCTTCCTGTCTATAAGTTCTCTGTATTTCAAAGTGTCAAACTGGCAGGCTGATTAGGTTCCAAAATCTTAGCAAACACCCTGAGGCTGACTCTTTATTTCTAATGACATCTTCTTGGCCTATGCTATGATCAGGTGCATAACAAACATATTCATTCTGTGGTCTGGAAAGATGACTCAGCAGTGTATACCCCTTTTTCTGTAGCAGAACACCTATGTGTAATTCACAGTATCATCATCTTGGCTAACATCCCTGTGGAACAGCAATTCCAGGCCTTCAAATGCCCGTTTGGATGTCTGTGGTCAGCCCACACACAAGGTATTAAGAAAGAATGCATGCAAAACATTTAAACACATAAAATAAGTCAATTTAAAACAGACAAGTATATTGCGTACATCCTTGTTGGTATTAGCTACACCATGAGTCTTTATTATTTAGTCTGTCTTTTTTTATGACTTCTTTTCTCCATGGTGCAAGTTGTTCACTTTCTCCATAGTGTAATTTACTATCACATACCCCTTAGAACAGTTGTTCTCAACCTGTGGGTCATTATCCAGTTGGGAACAATAGGACTCTCTTTCACAAGAGGTCACATAAGATCTTCTGAAATTACATATATTGACAATATGATTCATATCATTAGCAAAATGACAGTTATGAAGTAGCAATGAAAGTAATATTATAGTGATGGTCCCCACAACATGAACAAGTCCATCAGATGGTCACAGGCTGAGGAAGGTTGAGAACTAGTGCCTTAGAAAGTGATTAGCTTCTGTGTTCCCAGAAATGAGGGGTGAAAGAGGTGAAGGACACTTTCCTGGCTTGGTTTTTCTCTCTGACACTATTTGCAATACTGCAGACATAGGGACCCAGAGGCATCGTTCCACTCACAACCAAATGTTACTTTTCAAATTAGGGGAAATTATCAGTAAATATATTGTTTTTTCTTTGCAATTGTCAGTTATTACTTTTCCCAGAGATGACAGGTTTATTTCAGTCTTCATTTTTTTCAAAGTGCAGATATTACTACCGTAAAAAAGTTGTTTTTTGCTTTTCTGTAATGGAAAGTTAGAGGTTTCACTGTCTTTGTTTTGTTCTGAAGTTAATTCTTTTTTTTTTTTTTTTTTTGCGTCCACAAAATTAAAACTGCTTCATTCCTGAGAGTTTCAGGATATTGAATCATAAAAGGTAGAAACTCTTACTTAAACCTGAAATATCTCCAAATATGCTCATCTATTTACAAATTATTACTTTTTCATCAAGTACTAACATGTATTTATGCTAGCCAAGTATACGAGAAAATCATGAACTGAGAAACTTGACCTTGCCCTGTGGCTGAGACTACACTGAATTCCTAATGTTTTAAAATTTCTGATCTTATATGAGATGATTATTAATTTTAATTGACCCCCTTTCATCAGTGTTTCTCTATCCTGGTGGGGAGGCAAAGGTGTATATTATTTTTCATTTATAAATAAACACTGATTTAATTACTAATGTGTGTCTTCCATATCATAGTACCCATGAAACAGCTTTTGTCCATTGATTCACATTCAGAAGTCATTAATATGCAACTTATGATTCACTCTAAGGCTCCAGGATACAAGTAAACCAGTTTCCTAACCTCCAGCAGCTCACAGTGATGAAGTCTCTTTAATATGAATAGATAAATATTCAATTAAAACCCACCACTATTTTAAATGTTCAAATGTGGCACAAAGAATGTAAGGGTCTATTATTTTAAAACACAGAACAAAAATTCCAGACGTTAAAGTGTTACTATATGGTAATTGAACCTTGCTTCTAGAACTGCTGGCTATTTGGGGAAAAGATACCTATTATGTAACTAGAGGAAGAGTTTTCCACATACTCCTAGGGAATCAAAGAGAAAACATGCTGTAATCTCTTCATAATGAACAATTTGGATGACCAGATTACAAGTGGCTAAATTTCCACAAGTTCCTGCTAGTGTAAATACAGAAGCAAAGACAGAAACAGAGGAGATGCTCTCACATGTGATCCTGAAGTAGGAGTGCCCATAGGAAGATAAAAGCTGCCTGCACTAATGCCAAAGGTAAAGGCACCTGGGCAATTCCTAGGAACTGAAATAACTGGACCCATTAAAATGTATTCAGGTGTGTTACCACAGCCATGTTTTAAAATCACTCTAAGGTGTATTTATATCTGCAAACCATCCTTGGTCAAACATGAAACATCTATTATGTGAGGACTGCTCTCAATCTTCCCACTCACTGTGTTTCCAGTCCATTCCTTTATTGGGCCACCACTACCTGCAAGGACTTATTACTCACTGACAATTTATAGAAATGACAATTCACACCAACAGAATGTTTTTCTCTGGCCAAATTTCCATGCAAAACTGTGATAGATAGACAATTGCTGCATTTTAACAAAATTCATAAGAAAATGAATTTCACAAAGGATCACTTTACCGTAATAACACAGGTAGTGTCTTTGTCCTCTGGTATACATGCAGGACCATCAGGTTTTTCAGAGAACCTTCAGAATAAAAACATGCAATAATGGGTGGGTTTGGTCCTCAGAGCAACTCTGTTGAAAGATTTGTTACCTGTATATTAAGTGACATTTTTGCATTTATGTAATTCAACCTTGACCCGTGTTTTATGGGTTTTTTTGTTTTATTTGGTTGCTTTTGTGAGTTTCAACTTAATCTATAAAACATTCAGTTAAGACTTACTTCTATTTAAAAATAAAAGTTAAAACAGTCAATGGCTTGTGAGATGGATCAATCAATAAGAGCGTTTGCTGCCCACACACAACAGCCTGAGTTTGAATCCTCAGCAACCACATAAAAGGCTGGGCATGGACGTATGCACTTGTAAACCCAGTACTGTGGGTGGAATTGACAGGGTATCATCTGGGCTTGGTGGCTGCTAGCTGATCCAGGTTCAGTCAGACACCTTATGTCAAGTAGATAAGTTAGAGAATGACACAAAACACTGATATCCTCCTCTTCCCTTCATGACTGCACAGACACATGCAAAACATGCAACACACACATATCCAGACACACTAGAGGGAGGATGGTGGTTTTCACACACACTTTGTTCTGATGGTTGCAGTCACTGATGGCTTTGTGGTTGTGTGCTCAAAGCACTTAGGGCTCCTATTTCATTCTTCTTCCTCTACCCCTAAAGCACCATGGCCCCTTTCCTGTCAAGAAACATTTTAGGCAGTTCCTTGAGTCTCATGCTCTCTCCCAAGAAGTTGGTTTGGTAGATCATGAAGTATACTCTATCTCTAAGCATCAAGCTGCCAACAATCGCAGAAGTCACTGCATTTTGGGTGCTTTGAAGTTGTTTTTCCACCACCACCACCACCACCACCACCACACAGGCATGCACACAGGGACAAGGAAGAGGGGTTCTTCCACATCCTTTGTTCTAATGGCTGCAGTAAGTATATTTCATAGTTGCACATGTATATGACCAGTTCAATTATTACTCCTAGTTCATCCCTCCTCTCCTGAACCTACAGCACACAGTCCCTTCTCTGTTCTCCCAAGAGATGGACTTGGTGGAACAGGAAAGCAACCCTTGCCTTTACTCTCACCAGCCAACATATTTTTGACAGTCTATCGGTGGTGTTGTATTTGTTGTTGTTGTAGTTACCTGTTTGCTAGTAGACGCCAAACCATCACCAAATGTTGCCTTGTTAAGTCACAGCCTGTTCTAAAACTCATGGGAGGGGAGCATAGTTTCTCCATCTCCTTTCTTTCCTGGCTATGGCTAAGGTCTAGGTGCCTGGGGTTTGTAGTTGGTGAACTCTGATGCAATAGCTGTGCTTTTCTTGCTTCTATGTTGGGCTTCATCCAGTTGTGGGAACCTTCTCTATAGAACCATGTTCAAAGGCTACTGCTGATGGGAACCCAGCAAAGCCAAAAACCTTGAGTCTTAGATCTTTATACTCATTGTGGATAACTGTCCCTAACCATGATAGCTGTTTCAGGAGTGTGGGTGAACAGACTCACATCTGACCAACACAGCATCAAGACATTTCAGACAGGACAGGAAAAAAAGAATAGGATCTGGTAATAGCATTTCATTGTCATGATTGCTCAAAAGCCATTTAAAGCAGAATGAGTGATCAAAGAGACAACATCATTTTCAAAAACTATGTTGAACATAGCATTTTAAAGGAAAACATATAAGAAACAATGAATACTGAAATGTTTACCAATTTCACACAGAATTCTACCTACTCTGAAGACACAATTTTTTTATTCAAATATGTTTACAATATTTTAAAACTATATTCCCCAAGATGGCCTTGAACTTGGTAATCCTCCCAGTAGGTAGGATTGCAGGTCAGTGCCACTGTGCCTACCTTACTCTTTGTTTCACATTTTAGCATTGCTAAAATCTCTGCCATGATATTTTATGACTATAATTGGCAATATTTTTAACTTTGCCACTATACAAAATAGAAGGTTATCATGCAGTCCACTGTGCCTTACATAAAATAAAATAGGATACAATCCACAGGCCCATGGCAATTCTACAGGTCACTTGTATCTACGTAAATTTTAGCTCTTCAAACTATGAAAGGCAAACAAGTTGAAAATAGCAGTAACAACAAACAGAAATCTAAATCCTCAGTCATCAATACTTTGATTTTTTTTCATTTCTCAATGCCTAAAAATAATATTTCTATATTTGCTGCCAACAGGGACACAGCCTAGTCCTCAGACAATAGACAGAGTGTCCATGATAATCCAGACATCAAATGGTAGCAAAGCAGGCCATAGTGCTTTGCTTTGCACCCTCCAATGTGTCCATCACACCAAAATTGGGCAATTATCTATATGGAGACAATCCACTGCATCATAGCTCCCTTGCTTTGATTTTCATAAAGCTTTAAGCCAAAAGAAAATCAGGATTCAAATGAGCATAGGTCTTTGTATTCAATATTTAAATTTATAGAATGTAAAGAGGGTGACTGGGCAGATAAACATAAACATTTTAAGACTGAGAGGGTCTTGAGAGATAGTAGAATGTGCATGCTGTATAGGAGATATCTAAGTTCCATGTGGGGAATAAATGGATTGACAGAATGGATTAATACAGTTGGAAAAATTAGTGTTTTTAAAGAATGTGTTTGTTAAGCAAAGAATATTTTGAAAATATAATTTATTGTTCTATTATTTGTATAAAGCTCTCATTTAGAAGACTAAGTAACCACTCAGAACTACAGAGATTATCAAGAAGCATATGGGCTATGGAAAATCTACTGTTGAGTGTCCCTGGCTCCCCCTTTAGAACATAGTGTGAAGTAAGAAACAGAAAAGAAGGGCTGGGGTGACTGGAAGAGCTCAGTTGGTAAAGCACTTGCCATGCAAGCCTGAGGGCCTGAGTTCAGAACCCCAGCACCTTGAAAATCTAGTGCTGGGGATGTGGATACACGAGGATCCCCAAAGCTTGCTTGCCTGCAAGTCTAGCTGAATCAGTATACTGCAAGACAACAAATCACACCTAGTGGGGATTTGGGTGAGAGAACCTGCCTCAAAAACTGAGGTGTAGGGACCACAAGGTGGTTCATCAGGTGGTGGGACCTGCCAGCAGACCTGATGGCCTGAGTTCAACCCTCAGAACCCACAATATGGCCGAACACAACTCTCAAATATAGCTTTCTTCTGACCTTCACACACTTACCTGCAGGTGTGTGGGGTGCATGTGCACACACACATACCACTTTGTTAATGAGATGAAAAGCAATTGAGGAAGATAATGTCAGCCTGTAGCCTTCATGTTTTTACCAACACGCATGCGCGCGTGCACACACACACACACACACACACACACACACAACAAGGGGGTAGGGGCCAGAGCCATAGTTCCCACTGAAAATTTCCTTATATGATCCCTCAGCAAACACGGATCCCACTGATGTAAGATTTCTTGGTGATTTTTTTTTTTGGAGGCTTAAAGTTGACATTTTATGTGAAAATTTATCTCATGTTACAATTGTCTGTGTTGTATATAACATAGTATTAAAAATATATCCATTAAGGGCTGGAGAGATGGCTCGGTGTTTATAAGCTCTAGTTTTGCTTATAGAGGACCTGGGTTTGATTTCTAGCACCAACAACTGTCTGTAATTCCCATTCCAGGAGATCCAACACCTTCTGATGCACGTGGTGCATTGGAAATACATGCAGGCAAAACACTCATATACATAAATCTAAAATTTTTGAAGTATACACATAAAAATAAAATGTATGTAGTTTCATTAGCTAAATCACTTTAAAGCACCCAATAAAGTGCTCTAAAAGAGACAATGTAAAAGGATTGGTAAACTAACTGAAGTTCTTTGTTTTGCTTCTCTTAAAAATGGCCTAGGAGCTGCCCTTCCAAGGCGTGCAGGTCCCAGATGCCTAGCAGCCTAAAGCAGGCACAAACCCCACTGGGCTCAGTGAAAGAAGAGCATAAGCATGACCTCTCCCCTCCCTCAGGTGACAGTCCCGGAAGGTGTGTTTCTCCTTAGTTGGCCCTGACTATAGCCAACAGTTCCTGTCCCTCCTGGCCTTCTCCCCTCTCCAGGTCCCATTACCTGTGCTTTGTGTACTGGCCATTCACGTGGTATCTATGGCAGTTGATCAGTCGTTCTATTGAAGCCAAGTCCCCGCGCTGGCCGCCCTTTGTACCTTCCCCACTGGGTCATACCCGATCAAGTAGAGGACAAATTTCTGTTGTCGTTTGCGACACGAACACCCATGACCCAGGCATGAGGGCCACAGGCAGGTGTACCAGGGAGCCCGCTTTGGGACTTGAATACTAAGGGCATCTGGGTTGCCGTCTTCCCGCATGTTCAGCCTTAAGGCTGCGCAGGCCCTCCCTGCTTCCCCACCCGCCCTTCCCCACACACACCCTCCCAAACCCTACAGTAAAAAATAGAACACTGGTAGACTAAAAATTTAAAACATTGGTAAATTCTTGCCACTGATGCACAGGACCGTCCTGCTAGTGCAGATCCTTGGGTCAGTGTGAGCCAAACTCTGCTTTACCCTTAGCAACACAGCTACCCTGGTGCTCAGCAGCTGTGAACCCCGTGCGCGTGCTCTGCGCATGCCCATATCAGACTCCAGTGACAAAAGCCTACCAAGCTCAGCGCCTGAGCAAAGCACCGTCAATTGGAATTTTGTAGTAGAGCTACCTGCAGGTCCTCCAAAGCAAAACACGGGGGAGTTGGTTAATGGGTCAGGTCCTTATAGTCCTGCAGTCATGAGAAAATACCTCCCTAAGACTGGCCTGATGGAGATAGAAAAAAATCCATCCTGAGTGGGTCAACCTAGACCCAAAAAGACAAATACTGTTTTTTGGTTTTTGTTTTTTTTTTCCCTTAAAAGTTCTGATATGGGAACTACAATCTGAATAACCACAGAGATTTGGTACTTGGTAAGGGACCAGAAGGGAGGAGAGTATCTCTCAAGGAAGGGGAAAGTCTATAGTGTTAGGAAGATATAAATGAACACTAGATTAGGGGGTTTAATGAGAGGAGGATGGGAGAGAAGGATAAAGGAGGGAATCTGAGCAGGGACAATCAACACTGCAGGCCCTTTGAAAAACTATATGGAAACTGACTACCCCAGAAGCTTCCTATGCATATGTGAAAGGAATCTAAACGGGCTCAAAACCTAACAGGTTTGACAAGGCTCCAATTAGACATCTTATGCCACTATCTTAAACCCCTGTGCCAGGAACAAGGTACAGCCTGTTGAGTCCATAACCCAAGGGACCCACAGAAACCCCAAATAGCACCGGGTATTTCCAAGGCTGTTGGTGGCTCTGCACAACCTGATGTTAAGGTCTTGTTTCTGAAGGTAACACTTCTGTCATTGAACATGGAGAAGTTCAGCTGATGTCTAACTAGATTCTTCACCTACTAACCAGAGTTCATGGGACTGGAAGGCAGTCTGTACTGGAGAGAAAGTAATCCTCAATATCTCTCAGCTACAAACCCTGTGACCCACAACAGCACCCACATGGAGCTCACAACCATCTGCAAATGCAGTTCTAGGGAATCCACCACCCTCTTGTATCTTCACAGGCACCAGACATGCTCACAGTGTTCAATATGTATGCAGGCAAAACATAGTACACATGAAATAAATGTAATCTTTAAATTATAATGTAATACACTTATGTAGTAAGTTCACTCTATTAAAGTATACAATCCAGTAGGGTTTTCTTAGTATGTTCTTAAATTATGCAAACATCACTCCATTTGATTTTAAAACATTTTTGTCATTGGAGAAGAAACCATTTATTTGTTAGTACTTACTCTTCATTCCTCCAGACCCCACCCCCTATCAGCTACCAATCTAAATTTCTGCTTCAGGTTTCTCATTCTGGGTGTTTAATAGAAATCAAACCAGCTAATAGAGAACTGTCCCATTCTTCTGTCATTTTGCTTCTTTCACTGAGTTTAATGTCTGTAATGTTTATTCATGTTATAGGATGTAGCAGTACTCTACCCCTTTTCATGGCTAGATACTTGACCATTGTATTAACACTGTGTTTACCCATTCATCAAGCAGTAGGTGTTTGGGATTTCTACCTTTTCTCTATTATAATTGCTGTGAATACTCTGGTGCTAGTGGCTGCATCATTTTATAGCTATACTTCCAGCAGTTATGTAGCAGGTTCCTGTACCTTGGTTCCTTCACTCTCTCTTATGAGCCCCAGCACCTGTGCATGCTAGACAAGTGCTCTGCCCCTGACCTAGATCCTCAGCATGCAACATGTACATTTCAATTTTTCTTTTTATCCCATTATTTTACAGTGATTACATGTTGAAGAGACAAATTCAAAATGAAAGTAAAATACTAGCAAAATTAATTTCACTTGCTTACTTTTACGTTTAAGGTAATTTATAAAGATATTCAAAATTCAGAAAATGCAGCCAGAAGTGGTGATACATTTCCTATAATCCTATCACTCAGTGGGTAGAGGCAGGAACATCTGTTCAAGGCCATCTTCACTTAAATGAGACCAGCCAGGGACACACAAGATCTTGCCTTAAAAATCAAAACAATAACAACAACAAAAACAAAAACAAACAAAAACAAAAAACCCACAAATTAATCCCCCCAATGAGCATATAGTTGACTTTATAGCTCTACTAATTAGAGTTTTGTAGTATAGAGAATGCTTAAGATTCAAGCTTAGAGAGATGTTGAGACCATGGTTGGAGGAAACACAGGGACAAATAGCCAAACTAGTGGAAATGCATGAACTGAGAACCAATGGAGGAACCCCCATGGAACTGGACCAGGCCCTCTGGATAAGTGAGACAGTTGATTAGCTTGATCTGTTTGGGAGGCCCCCAGGCAGTGTCCTTGGTGCATGGATTGACTTTTTGGAGCCTGGGGCCTATGCTAAGACACTTTGCTCAGCCTTGGTGTAAGGAGGAGGGGACTGGACCTGCCTTGGCTGAGTCTGCCAGGCTGGGCTGACTCCCCAGGGGAGACCTTGCCTTGGAGGAGGTGGGATTGGGGGATGGATTGGGTGGGAGGGCTGAGAGGTGGGAGGAGGGAGGATGGGGGAAATCCATGGCTGATATGTGAAATTAAGTTAATTATAAAATAAAATACTATATAAAAAAAGATTCAAGCTTACTCTGAGTCACAACAGAGCCCACCCTACTTGTTAACCACCCCCTCCCGTTTACCTATCCAGAGGCTGATTTTTCCCTCTGCTTGGCTTCAAACTGAGGGTGAGAGTATAAAGAGATGCCTGAAAGGCCCACCCTATGCAAAAAGCAAATCAGGCAAAGAATTTGTATGTGTGGCAAGCCTATTTTCTGAGGCCCTCACACTGTCTCCCCACTCTCTCACAACCCTTTCCAGGAAAAGATCAAACATCACCATTTATAGCTTCTTAGTGAGTATTTAGTTTGGCAATCTGTATTATCTTGGGCATTTTTGTTCTCTATTTAATCTAAGCAACCACAATGAAAGATGGAGAATGGATACTGAGAGGAGGCAGAGGGGTATTTAGCACCTCAAGTTTACAACCCAGACCCAACACCCTGGTTCCATCTCAGTGTTTCCCACAACCCCTGTTTCTGTTTCTGGAAGAACTATCACTGTGGTCCTTTTCCATCTTCTAATTGCCGCAGGGTGAGAAAGGTGACCTGGGTGTGATGGGCTTGCTGGGGTGCAGAGGGCCAATGGGCACTGAGTTCAGTGTGTGGTCCAGAGGGACATTCCCACACCCTCTCACTAAGACTGGAGAGCAGCAGTTGTCTACAAAGATGGGGAGGGCAGGACTGGGGGACTGTCAACTCTGCTGAGGAGTCAGCCCTTTGGGGACCCTCATGCCCTGGGATACAGGGACACGTGGATCCTGTTGCTGTTGTTCTTTTTGGCTATCAGGGTTTTGCCTCTGGATTAGGCTTTTGAGGTCTGAGAAAAGCTACATTGTTTTTAGGCCTAGTATAATCACAACCCCCCAGGACATCTTCCTATTTACTGCTACATGCTCCTTAAAACTCACAGTAGAGTGCAGAGACCTAAGCAGCACATTCAGGAGTCCTTCCATTCTTACTGCACACCCAGCTGTCTTGGAGGCTGATTATAAACAGTGTGCTTTCTTTTAGGGCTCCCCAGGATCCAGAAGGGAAAAGGTCAGTCCTTGTCTCTTGTGGCAGACCAGATCCTAGAGTTGGTGGTGGGTAGCATCCCAGATTTTGGTCTGGGCACAGCTCTGGAGTTGGTGGTTGGTAGCATCCCAGATTTTGGTCTGGGCACAGCTCTGGAGTTGGAGGTGAGTAGAAGACAGGCCCAGCTCTCTCTTTAGATATCAACTGCAGCCATCATTCCTGGCAACTCTCTGTCCTTCATCCTGTTTGGGCTGAGAGAAAAGAGCAGGCCTCCTGCCTTTAAATAGCTAGCCTCACAAAGAAAGAGCAACTCCTCCCTGCCTCACTCTATTGAGTGTAGGAATGAGTTCCCTGTCTAGACTTGTATCTATAGAATAAACCTTGCTGTTGCATTCTGGACATCCACGGTCTTGAGTGGTCTCTTTGGGGTCATGATCTGGGTATAACATTTGGTTCCCTGTGATTGGGAACCCCAGACACCCCACCGGGACCCTCAAGGGTCCAGAGGTTCACTGTCATCTACCGGTAAGAGCACTCTCTGTCTTGTCTGTGTCTCTGTCTTGTTACTTTTGTTTTATACAGGTCGATCAATTTGTACTTTGCAGGCTCTCACTGGGACAGATGTGTCTAGACAGTGAACCTGGAGGGAATAAGAGACACCTCGTTCCCCAGTTTGGGCAAGGGACCCTCTGGTCCTGAGCCATTTGGGGCCACTTCAGAGATGACCATTTGGTTTCAAGGGTCTCCTTCAGGGAGTGCTCAGGAGAAGCCGCTAGGAGCATCTTTGGGTATCTTCTCCCATGGTGGGAGGAAGTGCCACTTTGTATTTTGTCCCAGGAAATTGTCAGAGTCCTTTTATGTTTTTTGTGTTTTATTGTGGTCATTGTTACTTTACTCTCTCCTTCTCTTCCAAGAAAGAAGGTGCATGTCTGACTAATGGGGATGTGGAAGCCCACTGGTGTCTGTTTGATCAAGAACAGAGATCCTCAAGTCTGGATTGTTTTTGGTGTGATTAAGCCTGGAGGGTTACTCCCCCCCAGAGCATATCAGGCTGTCATTGTTCTTGGAGCTTTGTTGGTTGTCTCGTTGGGGCAAAGTTTTTTCATGTGCCCTTGGTCTTGTGTGTAGTGTGTTAACTGTTCTCATTGTTGACTTGACTATGATGGATGCTATGGGACAGTCCCCTTCTTCTCCACTAGACCTTTGCCTAGCCCATTGGAAGGATGTGTGAGCCACAATAGAGGGAACTGGTCCCCCCCCCCCACTGAACTGAGATAAACAGGTAGCTCCTGCTAGGTGGGGCTTGCATACTGCAAAAGGGGCACTTGCTAGCTGTGAATGAGGCCGTTGTCTCAGTGCTGATGTACCGGTACTTGGATTGTCTGTGTAAATGTTATTTGTTTCTGTCTGCTAACCTCCCTTATTTTCCTGAAAGAAAAAGAGAGAGAGGCATAGCAAGGGCCACCTCCGTCCCTCCCTAGCTCTCTTGCTATCAGGACTGCAGCCAGCTGGCTACTCTCAGGAGGGTGGGGGTGCATGCTCTCAGTACAGGCAGGCAAAGAGAGGAGCTCTGGACAGGGCAATGGGGACTGCCTGCAATTGACAAAAACTGTGTGAACACTGAACAGAGAATCTGACTTTAGTCAGAGGAGTTAACAAAAACTTTTTTCAGGAACCCTGGCAGCCAAGGACACACTCTAGGCCCACTGCTCCCCCTCCCTTCCTTCCTAAACCAAGTTCTTCACTTTGATAACTTCAAGGTCTCTTCTGCAAGCCAGCAACTTCTCTTGTTAACCCTTCTCTGTCCTGATATTGCTTAAAAAAGAAATGTTAAATTACCAGTTCAAGATACTGGGAAAATTATGCTTTTGTTTCCACAGGAAAAATAAAAATTTACATGGGTTTTGGTCATTTGAGTTCAATGGGTTACAGATACTTGCCATCATTTAAAAGAATTGGGTACAAATTATTATTGGTTAAGATAAAAAATATTTTAAGATATAATGTTTTTATAAAAATATAAAGGCTTAATATATGAGGATAAAAGTTTAAATAAATGATTTTTTTGTTAGAGAAAGCAGTTTAAGATGTAAAAATTTAAAGGCTTAAGCATGTCATGAGGGTTTGAATATATGATATTTTGGGTCTAAGTAAATAGTTTGAGGTAAAAATAATAATAATACTAATGGAAATTTAATCCTAACTTTAAAGTTTAAGTAAATTATAAGGTTTAAATATAAATAAGGTTTATGTAGAATATAAGATGTAAAGGTTTTAGATATAAAAATATAAAAAATGTTTTTTAAAAATATATATATATAATACAAGTTATTAAAATATGTAAAAGCAAGTTATAAAGGTCTGTGGATAAAAAGGCTTAAATAATGATTAAAAAATGACTTGAGATATATAAAAGAATGAAACATGTTTCAGATTTCTTTCTCTTGCTATTCTTCTGTTACATTAAGACTCCAAAGGGTCATAGTTTTAAAAATGTCTGTCTACTCTCCAGGTATGAATGAAAATGTGGCCACATGTATGTTTGGTTTTGAATGTCTGAGTTTGGATGTCTTTTGTGTTAAGGAATACAAGTTAATACTAGTCATCTGGCCATCCAGATACTAGTTTAAAGCATAAACTGTTCTATTTAAATAAAAAAAACCCTGAGAGGTATATTTGACTAACATATCTATAGGAGAACAAATTAGCCTGGTTATTGTTACCAAACTTAGATTTTCAAGATTAGGCCTAGATGTGTTTAGCGCAAATATATTTAATAGATAATGATCCTTAAACCTGTCAAAGATCTGGTGAATATGGCATTTACATTATTTGATAAAAAGCTTACTATAGCAAACAAAGACTCCCAGCTCCTAGCAATGACTCCCAAGGTTTACAAAGAAGATATGGAACAACGACAAGAAGATGCCACCTGAATTGCAGACAACACCGACCACTGGGCAAGACGCTGTGACTCAACACCTGCTGCCAGGGATATAGCCCAGATTGGACAAATGAGACACTGACAAGATAAGGTCAGTCTTTCTCCTCCACAGGGAGAATTTCACATTATGGGCCCAGCAGCCAAGACTGATGCTGTCCTGACACCTGTCCTGCCAACACTATAAAGACTTCAGGAGCCTGGGATGATGGCAGACTGGGTAATGGATAGTCTCTGTTGTTTTTTTAAATGGATTTAAAAGTCTGCACTCAGGTAAAATTTATCCTTCTCAGATCTTTGATGACATTGATGACTGGACTAGTTATGGCTTTGTCAGCTTAGTACCAGAGACTTCCACAAGGTTGCAGCCACCTTATTAATTGATTAAAAAAAAGACAGTATGGATTTCAGGGCAAATTGATAATACTACAATTACTGAGACTATGGATCTAAAAGTTCCAAATAAGTTCATAAGTTTTAACTCCTGTTCCTAGTTTATATCTGTATCAATAGGTTTCCACTTGGCTGACAGATACATCCAAGCATCATTTGCTGGTGACAACCTACTGCAAATGACTGTGAGCCCTGAACTTGCTGAAAGCTGATATGGACCAATTCAGCCAATATACATACTGTCTCTTCAGCTGGTCAATAAAACGTTCCCTCTTGTCTTTGACTAACATTCTGGCTTTCCAGGGCCCTGACAACAACGTCCCAATGTCAGCAGGAAGTAATTACAGAAGAGAAAACATCATCCTTGTTTTCCCCCCTGGAATGTTCGATCAAAAGGGAATTTCCTGTCATAGGGAACCTGAGATAAAGTAATAACTGGTCCCCATTCTCATTTCCAAGTTCCTTCAGGTTAAGGGACTCTGTCAGCCATCACAGGGCTTTTGTCCTTGTGCTTCTGCTAATTACTGTTGGCTCTTATATCACTGATGTCTTAACTAAATGATGATTCATGTTTGGGTACCACAAAACTGAGGATGTTAGAATCCCAATGTCCACCCCTGAACTCATGACACACTTGCAGATGGCAAAAACTGAATAAGAGGAAGCTCACTTTGCCATTGATATGGGAAAACTCTTATGTTCTAGTCCAATTAGTCTCTGATACTACCCTGGTGATAAAGTCTTTTACAAAAAAGAAACATCTCCAAGACTGGAGATGATATACAACTCAAGGGGGGAATGAAAGGACCAAGCAGATGCCATAACAGGCTGCTCAGTCTTCTCTCAGAGATCAGGCCTCAATTTCAGTTTCCTGAGACTTGAGCAAGCAGTTTCTGGGAGGGCCATGAACAAAAGACAGTCCTTGCAGTAGCTCCCTTCCTGCACGTACTCTAATTGCTCAAAGTTCAGCCAGATGTTTACTGTCTGGGACCCCTCACCAACTTAGAGTTATGTGCATGAGTCAAGGACAGAGCCTAGACCACTGAGCCAGCCCCCACAGTCAGTACATGCTAGGCCAGCCAGTCCCCATGGCAGCTCAAGTATAAAGCCTGAGACTTGTGCCAGACTGCCCCCCAAATGATAATTGTAACCCCCAACCAGTAAATTCAAAGGTTACATACCCTCACCCAATTAAAAAAGAACAGAGACTTTCAAAAAAAATAAACTAATCTGAGTTGCACCCATGCCAAAACCCCCCAACCACCCTGAAGGGCTTGTAGTTTTTGCATTTAAATAGCTAGCCTCACAAAGAAAGAGCAACTCCTCCCTGCCTCACTCTATTGGGTATTGGAATGAGTTCCCTGTCTAGATTTGTATCTATAGAATAAACCTTGCTGTTGCATTCTGGACATCCACAGTCTTCAGTGGTCTCTTTGGGGTCGTGATCTGGGTATAACACAAGGAGCCGATTTCTGATGTAAGAAAAAAAGGTTTCCTTTATTTCAGTCTAGGCAGGGACCTCCCCAACTCCACTTAACAGTAGGTGAAAAGAGGGAAGGTCCCGAGCACTCACTTTAGGGGTTTATATAGGAAAGGTTCACATGCAGAATGTTGCGTATCTTGGGGGTTAGGGATGAGGTAAGCATAAGGTTGCTAATTACTAACAGGGTTCAGGGTATCTATAGAGACATAAATTTTTATTCCCTGTGTCCAATTTTTGTTGACCCATTCAGATTTACTGTTGCATTCTTTTCGAGTACAACTTCTGGTTAATTGAGCCCATTACTCTTTACACCTTGTTTTGCCAAGTCTAGGATATATGGATTTATTGTCCCAGCCTTATCTTTCCCACAGGTTCAACTTTTGTTCAATTCCAAAAAACAACAACAACAACAACAACAACAACAACAAAAAACCACTGGTCAGCAAATACCTTTGGAGGAAGAAGAGAGAAGTGGAAGGAACATCTTTTAAGATGGCTACTAATTTCTCCCTTTTATTCCCTCCTCTCCAAGTAACTTGAGAACACCCAATCACGGGTTTTCAATACCTTGTTTGTAAATATCTATCCTGAGTCAAATGGCTCAATTCTATATCTTGGTTGAGGGTCTCATACTGAGTTTGAGTCCTCTGTACCATTAATTGGATGGTCCTCAATCTTTCTCTGATGAATTGCATCAGCTTGTTTAAGAGGCAAGGCCCAAAGGTTAATATGAGGACTAGTAACAGTAGGGGTCCCCAAAGAGTGGAGATTAGAGTTGTTAGCCAGGGGGAACTGTTATACCAAGATTCAAACCATCCCTGGCCAGCTTCCCTGTCTCTTTTTCACTTGTTGAGACCTTCTCTTACTTTGGCCATAGAACCCTTAACTAACCCGGAGTGATCTATATAAAAACAACATTCTTCTCCCAGGGCTGCACATAGTCTCCTTGTTGCAAAAAGATGAGATCTAGTCCTCTTCTGTTTTGCATAACTACTTCCGCTAAGGAAGTCAGAGATTCTTGTAAATGAGAGATGGAGGTTTCCAATTTCTCTGTATCTAAATCAATAACTGCTTGAAGGTTAGAATAATGTTGATTCTGGGTGATCAGGGAGGCAGTTCCAGTCTCCATCCTGACTAGGCTAGCCCCCAATAAGACACTGAGAGTTAAAGTGGTCATGGGTTCCCTTTTGGTTCTGATATGCAGATTCCTGATCTCATCAAGGAATTTGTCTTCTGCATGATAAATGAGTCTAGGGTCCAGGCGAACTAGTACACAGAAACTCTCAGTGCGTTTGAGAGTCATAGTGTAAATACAGGGGGTGAGGCCAGTGGAACATGCTCACCAGGTATCATTGTGGGGAATTAGGTAAAAGGCCTCTGTAGGACTGGTCTGCAAGGAATTACATAAAGACTGTCGATTGACTGGGACATTCCCAATGCATGTCCCTACTCCAGCAATCTGCTGGAGCGTCAGCTGTGCTGTGGACCTCCATTGACACTGAGAAGGATCTAAAGTTTGACTGAACACTCCTACTACAGCCACACCCTCATAGTAAGGGGGGGGGGCGTGTCATAACAAAGTCAGCAAGCCATGGTCAAATTGGGCTTTGAAGCATTAAGGACTGAGCTACAATACCTAGAAGCAGGTCTTCTGACTGGTGAGTGTCAGGTGCTGCAGGGAGGTTTGCCTTAGGGATATATGGGGCTATAGTCACTTGAGATTGTTGGGTACAAGTGTGTATCTGTGTGGGTGTGTTGATCACAACCCACATCTGGGAATCTGGGGTTGGTTTAGGCATAGGAGGAGGAGCTAGGATGACATTAGGACCTAAGTGCTGTCAGTGGATAGTCTTGATCTTTAAGGTGGAAAGTCAGCCCATGATTGTGGCAATCCTAATAAAGCCTTAATCCCCATGTCTTTCCCCTCACCCAATCTGTAAACTCACACCCCCTTTTTGTAAACCTGATAATTAGGGGGTTACATCGATATTTAACACATTCTCCCCACCCCACCCACTGTCCCACGGGGGCTGGGCTAACTCCCATGTAAACCATTGAATAACCTTTACAGTAATTCTGCGTGAGTCCTGGTCCAGAGTGATTTCTGGTTACCATTATGAGGTCCCAAGAGGACCTGGGTCCCCAATAGGTGTTGCCAGATGTTTCACATCCCCATTCTTTACAGAAAAACTTGGCTGACCCTCCACATCTGTTAGCTTCTGACCTGTCCCTTCCATCCCCAGGGCATATATAAATAGGGATGTTTCTCAGGTATCACCAAAGTGATGGATGACTACAGCCTATCCAATCCCCACCCTGTCCCTCCATTTTTCCTATTCCCAAGGAGGGGCAGGGTATGGGGTTACATTGCTCCTGGCCCTCACATTCAGGTGGCCCCTTCCCCAGGTCTTGGTCTGGTACATCCCAAGAACCAGCTGCCAAGTCACATAAATCTACTCTAAGATCTGGCCACCCTGTGCCTTGAAGTGCCTTCGCTGAGGTCACTTAGATTTGGTCACCATTTTTTTTGGGGGGGTAGTTTTCAAGACAGGGTGTCTCTGTGTAGCTCTGTGCCTTTCCTGGATCTTGCTCTGTAGACAAGCCTGGCCTCGAACTCACAAAGATCTGCCTGGCTCTGCCTCCCGAGTGCTGGGATAAAAAGCGTGTGCCACCACACCCCGGCTTTGATCACCATTTTTAGAAGTGACCACCCTGTGGTGGTATTGTGCTCCCCAAAATATTGTGTACCCTAATAAACTTATCTGGGGTCAGAGAACAGAAAAGCCACTAGATACTTAGGATAGGCAGTGGTAGCACATGCCTTTAATCCTAGCATTCCAGAGGCAGAAATCCATCTGTTCAAGGATAGAGCCAAGAATGGTGACTCAATGCCTTTAATCCCAGAAAGCGAGCCTTTAATCCCAGGGTGTGATGGTAGAAAGCAGAAAGGTATATAAGGCATGAGGACCAGAAACTAGAAGCTTTTAGCTGGTTAAGGTTTCAGGCTTTGGAGCAGCAGTTCAGCTGAGATTCACTCTGGCTGAGGAGGACAACAGTGGCAGTGAAGGGTAAGGTTTTTAGCTCTTAGCTATTGCTCTGACCTCTTGGGCTTTTTAACTCTACAATTGGCTCCGTGTTTCTTATTTAAAAAGACAGTTACATCTACACCACCCAAGTCTGTTTCCAGGGTATGCGTGGATTCTCTGAAATCACAGGCAGGAGAAAAATCATCGGGGCGGGCTTCATCATCTGAGTCTGACCTTGAGCGGGTTGGTCAGGTGCCGGGTTGCTTCCCATCCTTCCCCTCGGTAGTCCTCTTTCTGGGCCAACTGGTCCCGCATGACTGTGGTGCACCCAGGCGGTCATTCCATCCACTTTCAGCACTGTGGGTGTGGTCATCAGGATTACAAAAGGTCCTTTCCATCCTGGCTCAAGGGTCTTTTGTCGATGACGACAGATCAAGACCCAGCCTCCGGGCTGGAACCTGTGGGGTTCAGGGGGATTGCCAGACTCATAGAGGGCCCTAAGTTTAGGTCAGACATGCTTGTGTACATGTTGAAGATGTTCAAGAATCAAGCACATCTCGATCGCTCATCTCTGCTATAAGTTCAGACTGGAGGTTAGGGATTATAGGGGTAGGGGTACCAAACATAATCTCAAAGGGAGTCAAACCTATCTGGTAAGGAGAATTTCTTACGTGAAAGAGGGCAAAGGGAAGGAGAGTAACCCAGTCTGCACCAGTCTCTAGGGCTAATTTGGTTAAGGTCTCTTTTAGAGTCCGGTTCATTCTTTCTACTTGTGCAGAACTTTGGAGTCGGTACTGACCACGTAATTTCCAATTAACCCCAGGATGGTGGCTAAGCTCTGACTCACCTGGGACATGAATGCTGGTCCATTATCTGACCCTGTCATTACAGGGAACCCACACCCTGGCAAGATGTCTTCTAACAATCTTTTTGCCTCTGTCTGAGCTGTCTCATGTTTGGCAGGATATGCTTCAACCCATGCAGAAAAGGTGTCAAGAAACACCAGGAGGTACCTGCAGCCAAACTTACCAGGGTTGATCTCTGTGAAATCAGCTTTCCAGTACGCACCTGGCTTCTTACCCCTTAATCGTGTCCCGGGGTTTCTGGAGTGGGTAGTAGTGTTGGTTAGTAGACAAGCTTTATAACTGTTGACCAGATCCTCTATGACTTAATTCCCGTTTTGTATTTTTACTTCTGCATGTCTTAATAAGTCCTGCATTTATTGGCTGCCCATGTGGGAGGAGTGATGTATTAAGCCCTAACTGCCTTGGCAGAATTACCTCTTTGTCAGCAGTCCTCCACCATCCCTCGAGGCACTGAGTCACAGGGAGAATCCTAATCCAGGCTCTATCTTCCTCTGTATAATCAGGGGTTTCTGGCAGCACAGGTGGGCCTGGGTCCAACAAGACTGGTGCTAAAGTAGATGTCATGGCTGCTTCCCGGGCAGCTTGGTCAGCCAAGTTATTACTTCTCGATATTGGCCCTCTGCCCTTCTGATGCCCTGGACAGAGAATTATAGCCAGTTTCAGGGGGCCCCACAAGGCCTTTAGGAGGTTCTGAATTTCCTCTTTATTTTTGATTGTCTTTCCCTCAGCAGTTAGGAGCCCCCTCTCTTTGTAGATGGCCCTGTGAATGTGAGCTGTGGCAAATGGATAGCGACTGTCAGTGTAAATGTTGAAATTTTCCCATGCCCCAGCTCTAGGGCCTTAGTTAGGGCTATCAGTTCCGCTTTCTGAGCTGATGTTCCTGCTGGCATTGATGATGCCCAGATTACCTTGTCTGTTGTGGTAACAGCCACCCCAGCATATCTCGTTCCATTCCTCACTGCTCCCATCAGAAAACTATATTTCTTCAGCATCTGGTAGTGGTGTGTCTCTAAGGTCTGGTTGGAAGCAGTTAGCCTGGGCTAGTATTCTGGAGCATTCGTGAAGTGGTGCATCCAGATCTGGGTCAGGTAGCAAAGTAGCCGGATTCAAAGCTGTTGGAACCTGGAATGTTATTCTGGCTGGATTAAGCAACAAAGTCTGGTAGTGAGTCATGCAGGCATTGCTTAGCCAGCGGTCAGAGGGCTGTTTGAGCACTCCCTCTAAGGCATGTGGGGTTGCTATTGTGAGGTTTTGGCCCAAAGTTAGCTTATCTGCATCCTTAACCAGGAGGGCTACTGCTGCTATAATGTGTAAACATGTAGGCCACCCAGGTGCTATAGGATCTAATTTCTTCGACAAGTAAGCCACTGGCCGTTTCCATGGTCCTGTTGTCAGGGTGAGCACTCCCTTTGCTATTCCTTTATGCTCATCTACAAACAGATAAAATCGTTTGGTAATGTCTGGTAGCCTGAGTGCAGGGGCTTCTAGGAGCTTTTTCTTAAGAGCTTCAAAAGCCTGTTGTTTTTCCTCTGTCCAAATAAAGTCCTGGCCTTCTTTTGTGGCTTCATATAATGGTTTGGCCAGCTCAGCAAAGCCTGGGATCCACAAATGACAGAACCCAGCGGTGCCTAAAAACTCTCTCACTCCTTTAGCGGTAGTGGAGATTTTTAGCACAGTCTCTTTGCGAGCATCTGAGAGCCACCTTTGGCACCACCAGCAGGACATATCCCAGAGACGTTATCTGTTTGCAGATCTGAGCCTTCTTGGCTGAAGCTCCATACCCTAGGTTTCCAAGACTTTGTAGTAAGCTTTCTGTACCCAGGCAGGTTTCTTGGTCTGCAGCTGTGATCAGCAGATCATCTCCATACTGTAACAGACTGATACCTGTGTTCTGGGTGCGATACTCACCCAAGTCCTCATGGAGGGCTTCATCAAAAACTGTTGGCAAGTTTTTGAACCCCTGAGGTAGTCGGGTCGAGGTCAGTTGTCCACTGATGCCAATCTCAGGGTCCTGCCACTCAAACGCAAAATAAGGCTGACTCTGGGGTGCCAGGGGTAGGCTAAAGAACGCATCCTTAAGGTCTAGGACCGTGTACCATTGTCGGTCCAGAGGCAGGGTGCTGAGTAGAGTGTATGGGTTTGGCACTGTAGGCTGAATATCTATGACCCTTTTATTTACTTCTCTCAAATCCTGGACCGGCCGATAGTGGTTAGTATGGGGCTTTTTGACTGGCAGGAGGGGAGAGTTCCAGGCTGACTGAATAGGCTTTAGTACACCTAGTTCCAGGAGCTATCTAATGTGAGGAGTTATCCCCTTTTAGCTTCCAGGGGCACTGGATATTGTCGGAGTTTTACTGGGTCTGTGCCTGCTTTTATTTCCAAGTACACAGGGGGGTGATGGGCTGCCAAGCCCATGCCTCCAGTCTCTGCCCATGCCAAGGGGAACTTCTGAAGCCAGACCTGAACAGACTCATCAAACTCCGGGGGTCTCTGGTGAAGTCTATATTCCTCAACCAAGTCATGTGTTATCATTACTTGGAGTGGTTGGCTGTCCTACTGGAACAATTTTGCTCCCTTTTCAGAAAAGTAAATTTGTGCTTGCATTTTTGCAAGCAAATCCCAGCCCAGGAGGGGATATTGACACTCAGGTATTACCAGAAAAGAATGGGTTACTCATCCCATTCCTAGATCCACTGATCTTTGAGTAGTCCATGGGTAAGGTTTGGTTCCTGTGGCGCCCTGGACCCATGTTCTCTTATTGGATAGAGGGTCTCCTGGTTCTAACAGTACTGAATTCTCAGCTCCGGTGTCCACCATAAAGTTTATATTTTCCCTCTCTACTTTCAGGGTTATCCTGGGTTCAGGGAGGGGATCCGAGCCCTGACACCCCTAATCGCTGTCTGTCTGGAGAACTTTGGCTCTTTGTTTCTTTTTAGGGCATTCCCTAGCCCAGTGTGCTTCCTCTTTGCAATAGGCGCATTGATTTTTTCCCAGTCTGAGGGTTTTGTGCTCTCTATCCTTGGACCATTCCTTATCCAATCTTATATGCCCTTGCCCTGGTGTGCAGCTGCCAGTAATTCCCACATTGGTTAGAATATCAACAAGCTGTTGATGGTGTCTCTCCAGCTGGGCTTCTAGGATTCTGGCCAGACTTCTTTCTTGTCTCTTCTTTTTATTTCTTTTTCCTCTGCACTTTCCCTACTACTATAAACTCTCTCTGCCACCACCATTAACTCTCGTATACCTGTCTCTGCTAGCCTATCCAGTTTCTGAAGAAAACTGATGGCTGATGCTGCCTGATTGACAAAAGTAAAGATCAGAGTCAGCTCTGTTTCTGGTGCTTCTGGATCATACTATCTCCTGATGGCCTCCTGCAGGCATTCTGTTTCTGGTGCTTCTGGATCATACTATCTCCTGATGGCCTCCTGCAGGCATTCTAAAAACACCGCTGGACTCTCTTCAGCTCCCTATCTTACATCATATACCTTACTTATATTGGCAGGCCGTCTAGCTGCAGCCTTGAGACCCACCAACAGTCTGGCGATAGACCTTGCATCTCTCCTTACCTTCTACAGAGTTATAATATATTTGTATTCCCTATGTCCTGTTTTTGTTGACCCATTCAGATTTGCTGTTGCATTCCTTCTGAGTTCAACTTCTCCTTAACTGAGCCCATTACTCTTTACACCTTGTTTTGCCAAGTCTAGGATATATGGATTTATGTCCCAGCCTTATCTTTCACACAGGTTCAACTTTTGGTCAATTCAAAAAAATTCTGGTCAGCAAATACCTTTGGAGGAAGAAGAGGGAAGGGGAAGGAATGTCTTTAAAGATGGCTACTAATTTCTCCCTTTCAGCACCTGTAGACACATGCCTTGTGAGATGAGAGGATCTGAGACCCAGGACTTTCTATGTTTCCCTTTATTAACTGTCATTAAGAGATTTTATGGGTGCAGGGCTTTAATCCCAGCACCCGGGAGGCAGAGCCAGGCAGATCTCCGTGAGTTCAAGGCCAGCCTGGTCTACAGAGCAAGTGTCAGGACAGGCACCAAAACTACTCAGAGAAGAAGAAACCTTGTCTCAAAAATAAAACAAACAAACAAAAAACAAAACAAACAAACAAACAAACAAACAAAAAAGAGGTCTTAGGGGGTCTAACTAGAAAGCATGCCTGTACTGGGCAAGCTACCTATTATCTGAGCCTAGAGCTTTGCAAAAATGAGAGAATTGGCCTAAGGAGTTCTCAGTTTGACATGCTTCTACCCCTACCCCCCGACACACACACACACACACACACACACACACACACACACACACACACACACAGAAGTACAATATTAGTGCATTGACCCTCTCTTTTGGTTTTCTCCTAGGGATCCAGAGGTGAAAGGGGTGACTTGGGTCCCAAAGGAGAAAAGGTAATGACAAATCTGCACAAGTGATGTGCTGCAATAGAAGTGGGAGCTCCCCCACCTGTGGACTGAGGGATAGCCGTCATAAAAATGGCTGACCAAATCTATCTGCAGCCAGTTCCAAGTGGCATTTCAAAACAGTCACAGTATTTGTTGTTCTTTTCACGGGGTTTCCCTGGATTTCCTGGAATGCTGGGGCAGAAAGTAAGTGTCTAGAAGTAGAGAGGACAGACCTCAGGTCCTCCAAACAGCAAATGGAGCCTCGTTTTGGTCCTTCAGGCAGAAACATTGTTTTTATGCTGTGGGATGGATGTTCTGTATGGCAAATGTGTTGCTAATTAGTCAATAAATAAAACACTGATTGGCCATTGGCTAGGCAGGAAGTGTAGGCGGGACAAGAAGGAGAATAAAGCTGGAAAGTGGAAGGCTGAGTGAGAGAGACACTGCCAGCCGCCATGATGACAAACAGCATGTGAAGATGCCGGTAAGCCACGAACCACATGGCAAGGTATAGATTAATGGAGATGGATTAATTTAAGCTGTAAGAACAGTTAGCAAGAAGCCTGCCATGGCCATACAGTTTGAAAGCAATATAAGTCTCTGTGTTTACTTGGTTGGGTCTGAGTGGTTGTGGGACTGGCAGGTGATAGAGATTTGTCCTGACTGTGGGCCAGACAGGAAAACTCTAGCTACAGTTTTTATCTGTGGAAAGTTCCAGTTTGAGATGGGGACCAAGTTGTCTTATCCACTGGGAAAGGATAGCAGGGAGGTCTGAGGTCAACCTCCAGTTAGTGGGAAAGGCTGTTTCCACTCTCTCCATACACACACCATGGAGAGAGGTCCCTCTTTGCTTCTTCTACCTCCTGGAGCTCAAGGCAAGATTCAAAAGCTGGAAGTTTTGTGAGGAGCAACTCCTGTCTCCAATCTGAGCCACAGTGGTCAAGATCCCTCATATCCCTCAGACCCTGGAGCAAATGAGGGGTTCATTTGATTTAGTTTCACTGCTGCCTAAACACTCAACACAGTCTTCAAGGGTGGCAAACACTGTTGGAGGGACACAGGGATTATTTTAAATAGGTGACAACTATTTTATTTAACTAGTGAGATATTCAGTATCTCACTTGGGACAGGTCAATTTTAAAAGGTGACAGTTTTAGGTGTTAAAGAAAAACCATTCAGGGCTGGAGAGATGGCTCAGAGGTTAAGAGCACTAGCTGCTCTTCCAGAGGACCTGAGTTCAATTCCCAGCACCCACATGGTGACTCACAACCATCTGTAATGAGATCTGGTGCCCTCTCCTGGCATGCAGGTATACATGCAGGAAGAACATTGTATACATAATAAATAAATAAATCCTTAAAAAAATCATTCAGTAAATAACCATGGAGTGATATATTGGTATAACCAAAATTGTGAAGGTGGCAATAGACTGACAGATTTGGGGACACTTTTACTTAGGTTTAGGATCTAGAGTAAGGCTGGGCATTGGATGAGGGAAGATATCATAGCCTAAAGAAAGATGCATACATGACCAGGTAGAACAGCTCCCAACCTGACATGGAAACACTGGGTCCTTACATTGTAAGGCATTAACCATGTAAAACAGTCCCTGACATGATAGTGCTGGGTCCTCAGTGCTGTAAGGTCCTGACCATGCTGAACAGTTCCTGAGCTGACATGAAAATACTGGGTCCTCAGGATGTAAAGCATTGCCTGTGTAGGACAGCCCCTAAGCTGTCTTGGTTACTTTTCTATTGCTGTGATAAGATACCATGAGCAAGACAAGTTATGAAAGAAAGTGTTTCAGAAGCTTAAGTCCATGATAGGAGAGGAAAAACATGGCATCAAATAGCTGAGAACTTCCATCTAGATCCACAAATGGAAGAGAGAGAGAGAGAGAGAGAGAGAGAGAGAGAGAGAGAGAGAGAGAGAGAAGCCATGGAGGAGCACTGCTTATTCCCATGCTCCCCATGGTTTGCTCAGCCTGTTTTCTTGTATGAATGAGGAGCATCTGCACAGAGTGCCACTACCCATGGTAAGCTGGGCCTTCCTATTTTAATAATCAGTCAAGAAAACATCCCCACTGAGTTACCTACAGGACACTGTGATGGAGAAGATCCCTCCCTCTTCCCACAATATGTCTAGGTTTGTGTTAAGTTGGAAAAAAATCAATCATCACAGCAGCATCCGAGGATCAGGTACTACTGTGGAAGAGGGAGACAGAAAGGATGTAAGAACCCAAGTTTGGGGAGAATTGTTGTGAAACTGGGTCTGATGAACAGGACACAGAGACTGCACTCATGAATTCAACACAGCTGTGTTTCCGGAAGTAGAACTACATAAGATTGGGGCATCATCATTCCATCATGCATTGGAAATATCATGGATTGGAAACATTAATAATGTGAAAATGGCCATAATTCCTAAAGGAAGCAATGGGTTCTTCAAGCTCAATGAAAATTACACTGTCATTCTTCACAGAAGGAAAAAAATTAACTTATAATTCATTTGGAGTTCAAAAGACTCCCGCTAACCTAAGCAATCTTGAGCAAAACCAATAAACATGAATGAATGAACTTCCATGTTGACAAGCTGTACTGCAGAAACATAATACTAAAAAGAGTGTGGTCATGGCAGAAAAATAAGGTACAGATAATCAAAACAGAGCAAACCCAGATAAAAGTTTACCTAATTACAGACTCCTTTTGATAAAGATGAGAAATACACTAATTTGAAAAAGCACAGTCTCTTCAACAAACAGTGCCATGAGACCAAAATCAACATGTAGAAGAATGAAATCAGACCCTTATCTTTCTTTTTTTCTCTTATTTTTTGGGGAGTTCACAGAGACTGAATTGACAGTTAGGGAGCCTGTATGAGACTGACCTGGGCACTATGCATATATGTTATAGTTGCATAGCTTGGTCCTCTTTTGGGACTCCTGACAGTGAAAACAGGGTCAGTCTGCAGCTATTTTACAGACATTTGGGACCCTGCACTGGGTTTCCTTGCCCAGCCTTAATAAATGGAGAAGTGCTTAGTCTTGCTGCAACTTAATATGCCATGTTTTGTTGATACTTATGGGAGAGCTGCCCTTTCCTGGACAGAGGTAGAGATGGAGTGGATTGGAGGTGTAGAAACAGAGAGAGGGATTGAGGGTAGGTACTGGGAGGAAAGGAGGGAGGGGAAACTTCTGCTGGAATGTAAAATAAGTAGGTATATTTATTTTTAAAAAAGAAAATAGATTTTCCTCTGATACAATACATCCCAACAAGTTTCCTCTCCACTTCTTCCAGCTACTCTCTGCCTTCCCTTTCCCCAATCCATTTTCTCTCTGTTTCCTCTTTAGAAAAGAGCAGGCCTTCAAGAGAGGGCAGTACAAACAGCACAAAACAAGATACATTAAGACAAGGCAAAGGCCCTCTGATTGAGGCTGGCCACAACCCAAGAGGAGAGAAAGAGTCCCAAAGGCAGGTGAAAGTGTCAGAGAAATACCTGCTTCCTTTGTTAGGAGTCCCACAAAAACACCAATCTAATACCCATAACAAATATGCAGGGGATCTGGTGCAGATCCATGCTACTAAAGCTTAAATCACATACCAAATCTCACATGTTATTGTGGAAGACTTCAATACCCCACTATCACCAATGGACAAGTCAAATAGACATAAACTAAACAGAGGCATAATGGAGTTAACACACATTATGAAACAAATGTACCTAACATATATCTACAGAACATTCACCCAAACACAAAAGAATACATTGCTCTCAGCATTTCACAGAACATTCTCCAAAATTGACCACATACTTTTTCACAAAGTAATTCTCAACAGATACAAGAAAATTTGAAATAACTCCCTGTATCCTATCAGATCACCATGGATTAAAGCTGAATATCAACAACAGAAACAATAGAAAGCCTGCAAGCTCATGGAAGCTAAACAACTCCCTACTGAAGGACTACTTGGTCAAAGCAGAAATCAGGAAGGAAATTAAATACTTCCTAGGATTCAATGAAAATGAATACATAATGTACCCCAACTTATGTGACATGATGAAAGTGGTGTTAAGAGGAAAGTGAATAACAGAAGCGAGAGTTCATGCTGGCAGATATGTGGAATAAAACAAACAGTCATCATTGCTGGTGGGAGTGCAAACTTGTGTAGCCACTAAAGAAATCAATATGGCAGTTCCTCACAAAGTTGTTAATCAATCTACTCCAAGATCCAACTATACTACTCTTGCACAAAGGATGCTCCATCCCACCAAAAGCTCAAACCCAAAACAATTCCACTAAAATCAGGAACAAGAAAAGGATGTCCACTCTTTCTATGTCTATTCAATATAGTACTTGACAGTCTAGCTAGAGCAATATGACAACGGAAGGTGATCAAGGGGACACAAATTGGAAAAGAAGAAGTCAACAAATCACTATTTGCTGATGATGCAATAGTATATATAAGTGACCCCCAAAATTCTACTAAGAAATTCCTATAGCTGAAAAACATCTTCTTGTAGTGGCTAGATACAAGATTAATTAAGAAGAAAAATTAGTAACCCTCCTATATACAGACAATAAAGGGATGGAGAAAGAAGTAAGGGAATAACACCATTCAAAATAGCCACAAATAATATAAAATACCTTAGGGTAGCTCTAACCAAGCAAGTGAAAGACCTATATGACAAGAACTTCAAGTCTTTGAAGAAAGATATTGGAGAAGATATCAGAAGAAGGAAAGATCTCCCATGCTAATGGATCAGTGGAATTAACATAGTAAAAGTGACCATCTTACCAAAAGCAATCTACAGATTCAATGCAATCTCCATCAAAATCCCAACACAATCCTTCACAGATCTCAAAAGAACAATACTCAACTTCAAATGGAAAAACAGAAAACTTACAATATCTAAAACAATCCTGTACAATAAAACAACTTCTGGAGGCATCACTATCCCTGACTTCAAGCTCTACTATAGAGCTATAGTAATAAAAACAGTTTGGTATTGGCATAAAAACAGACATGTAGATCAATGGAATCAAATTGCAGATCCTGACATTAATCCACATACTTATGAACACCTGATTTTTGACAAAGAAGCCAAAACTTTACAATGGAAAAAAGAAAACATCTTTAATAAATGGTGCAAGCATAACTGGATGTCAACATGTAGAATATCACAAATAGATCCATATCTAACACCATGCACAAATTCAAATCCAAGTGGATCAAAGACCTCAACATAAATCCAGCTACACTGAACCTGATAGAGGAGAAAGTAGGAAGTAGCTTAGAAAATGCATTGGCACAGGAGTCCACTTCCTAAATATAACACCAATGGCACAGACACTGAGAGCAATAATTAATAAATGGGACCTCCTGAAACTGAGAAGCTTCTATAAGTCAAAGGACACAGTAAATAAGACAAAACCACAGCTTACGGAATGGGAGAAGATCTTCACCAACCCTGCATCTGACAGAAGACTGATCTCCAAAATATATAAGGAATTCAAGACACTAGACAGCAAAATACCATACAATCCACTTAAAAAGTGGACTACAGATCTAATCAGAGAATTCTCAACAGAAGAATCTCAAATGGCTGAAAGACATTTAAGGAGTTGCTCAACATCCTTAGTCATCAGGGAAATGCAAGTCAAAATGACTCTGAGATACTATCTCACACCTGTCAGAATGGCTAAGAACAAAACCACTGATGACAGCTTATGTTGGAGAGGATGTGGAACAAGGGCAACACTCCTCTACTGTTGGTAGGAGTACAAACTTGTACAGCCACTCTGGAAATCAGTATGGCAGTTTCTCAAAAAATTGGGAATTAATTTCCCTCAAGACTCAGCTATACCACTCTTGGGCATATACCAAGGAATGCTCTATCATGCCACAAGGACACTTTCTCAACTATGTTCATAGCAGCATTATTCATAATAGCCAGAACCTGGAAATAATCTAGGTGCCCCTCAACTGACAAATGGACAAAGAAAATGTGGTACATATACACAATAAACTATTACACAGCTGTAAAAACCAATGACATCATGAAATTTGCAGGCAAATGGGTGGAACTAGAAAATATCATCCTGAGTGAGGTAACCCAGACTCAGAAGGACAAACATAGTATGTACTCATTCATGAGCAGATACTAGATGTAAAGGATAACTAGACTACAACCTGCAGCTCCAGAGAAGCTAGGAAAAAAGACCCTTAGAGGGAAGTATGGATCACCTTGGGAAGGAGAAACAGGAGATCTCCATGAATAAACTGGGGGTGGGGGAGGGATAATAGAGGAAAGGGGATGGAGGATGAGAATATGATGAAATGGGATGATCAAGCTGGGGTAGGGATGGAGTGGGAAAGCAATGAAAGAGATGCCTTGATAGAGGGAGACATTTTGGGGTAAAGGAGAAACCTTGTGCTAGGGAAATTCCCAGGAATCCACAAGGATGACTTAAGATTAGACCACTAACAATAGTGGTATGGGTGCCTGAACTGGCCTACCCTGGTAATCAGATTGGTGAATACCCTATCATCATAGAGCCTTCATCCGGTAACTGATGGAAGCAGATGCAGAGTCCCACAATGAAGCACCAGGCTGAGCTCCGAGAGTCCAGTTGAAGAGAGGGAAGAGGAATTATATGAACAAGGGGAGTCATGATCATGATACAGAAATCTGCAGAGACAACTGAACAAAGCTCATAGAAACTCACAAACTTTAGACTGACAGCTGTGGTACCTGCATGGGACTGGACTAGACCCTCTGCATATGGGAGATAGTTATGTAGCTGGGCCTTTTTGAGGCACCCCTGGCAGTGTGATCAGTATCTATCCCTGGTTCATGAGCTGGCTTCCTGGATCCCATTACCTATTGTTGGATACCTTGCTCACCCTTGAGGCAGGTGGGAGGGGCTTAGTCCTGCCTCAACTGAATGTACCAGGCTTTGCTGTCCCCCCCGCCCATAGGAGAACTTACCCTTTTGGAGGAGAGGATGAACAGTGGGTCCAGGGGGGTAGGTGGGGGTAGAGGAGCAGGAGGAGGGATGAGAAGGGGATCTGTGGTTGGTATGAAAAATGAATTTAAAAAACTAAAAAAGATAAAATTAAAATTTCTGGTAAAAAAATTAGTCAAACTTTTTTTCTCTAACACAGATCAAATTATATAATATATATATTAATATATATATATATATATATATATATTACATTTGTTAACCATGTAAAAGAAATTAGACATCAAAAAACAAATAATACAATTAAAAATAGAGTACAGATCTAAACAGAGAGTTCTCAACAGAAGAATCTCAAATAGCCATGAAACACTTAAAGAAATGTTCAACATCCTTAGCCATCAGGGAAATGCAAATCAAAATGACTCTGAGACTCCATCTTACACCTGTCAGAATGGCTCAGATTGGAGATTGAAGAAAAGAAAGCTTCTAAATATGGGGAACTGCAAAAGATGTCTGATGTCATGGTTAGTATTGCATTAACTTGATACAACTAGAGTCAGTTGGGAAGAGGGCACCACAACTGAGAAGATGCTCTTTCATACTGCCCTATGGGAAAGCATGTGGTGCATTTTCTTAATTGAATATTGGGGTAAAAGGCCTCCCTCACTGTGGGTGATGACATTCTATGGATTACACAGGGTCTGTGGATTTTGCTACATCGGGCGTGGAATATCTGAGGGAAAAAAATCTATGTGCACTATGCTCTTATGTCTGTTAACTTTATTCCTCTAAGACAAAATTCCATCTATTCAGCTACAGCTCCTGAAAGGACCAAGCAGATGCCATAACAGGCTGCTCAGTCTTCTCTCAGAGATCAGGCCTCAATTTCAGTTTCCTGAGACTTGAGCAAGCAGTTTCTGGGAGGGCCATGAACAAAAGACTGCTTAAAGTTCAGCCAGATGTTTACTGTCTGGGGCCCCTCACCAACTTAGAGTTATGTGCAGTACGTGCTTGGCCAGCCAGCCCCCATGGTGGCTCAAGGACAAAGCCTGGGACTTGTGCTGGACTGCCCCCAAAGTAATAAATTGTAACCACCAACCAGTAAATTCAAAGGTTACATACCCTCACCCAATTAAAAGAGAACAGAGATAAAAATAAACCAATGTGAGTTGCACCAGTGCGAAACAACCCCAACCCCCCTGAAGGGCTTGTGGATTTTGCCTTTAAAAAGCTAGCCACACAAAGAAAAAAGCAAGTTCCTCCTGGCCTCACGACTATGAGTGAGTGCTTTGGATCAAGCTTCCCTGCCCGCGGCTTGTAAACAAACAGAAATAAACCATGCTATTGCATTCTGTACCTAAGGTCTGTGGTGGTTATCTTTGGGGTCCCAATCTGGGCATAACACTCCATCAGGCATTCAAGACAAGAATAAATCTATATACATCAAGCTCTTTATCCGTCTACTTTATTTCTCTGAGATAAAATCCTTTCTCATAGCTTCAGTTCCATCCTGACACTCAGTTCCTCTTTGTCCCCTCTTTTACTATTCCTTCAAAGTCCTGCTAACAACTAAGCTCTTATGCTTCCAGCCTCATCTTTGTCCTCTGTTTCTTTTCCCTCTATCTCTACTTGTTCTCTACTCCTGGCTCAAGAGTTCTGCCTTACCATCTATAAAACCTCTGTGTTCTTCCCTTCTCCCTGGTCATGCCGGTCTGTCTGCCTCTACAGAAAATGCCTGTCTTTTCTTCCCCTCACCACTTGGTTCTCTGCCTCCTCAGGAATGTTGCTCCACCCTACCTTCCACCTTGATATGTAAAATGCTCTTTTATTCTCAGTCAGTTGTTCTGGAGAGGCACTAGGCCTCAAGGCAAGGGGATGGTCTGAGCTTCATTTGCACAAGAAACAAAGCCATGCATCTCCAGCCAGCACGTCTCCTAGGCTCAGAGGGGGAGTTAGTTACCTAGAAGTTCAGCAGGTCTGAGGAGCTGAACTGTTTGCCAAATGGTCTGGGGATATTTGGGCACACAAGAATTCCACAGCAGAAGAAAGCTGAAATATTAAAAGCTGCATAACACCAAATATTCATAATGAATGGCTTGCCTTTTGACAGACCCTTGGCTGGTCAAAGTATAGCTTTAATACACAGCTTAATCTCTGGGAATTTGGTTCTGGGTTGTGTAAGAAAACAAGCCAACCAAGTTATGGAGAGGAAACCTAGCAGACAATACTCTTCATGGCTTCTAATTCAGTTCCTGCCTCCAGATTTCTCCCAACTTCCTTCATGATGGATTATGTCAGGACATTTTTACTGAAATGAACCCTTTCCTTGCCAAGTTGCTGTAGGTCATGGTGTTTCAACATAGCAATAGAAAGCCTAACTACGATAGATGATGTGTGGTAGTTGTCCAGACCTGGGTCTTAGGAACAGGAAGTGAGGGCCTGCTAAGAGTGGTAGAAACTGTGTAGTCACAAGAAAATCACAAATAGTGCACCAGCACCGATTACTAACTGAGGAACTCTCGACACTTTATAGCTCCTGGGCTACAGCTATCAAGTTGTTGGAGGAAGTATGGCATTGTTGGAGGATGTGTGTCACTGGGAATGGGCTTTGAGGTTTACAAACCCCATGCCAGGTGCCCAGTTTCTCTCTCTCTCTCTCTCTCTCTCTCTCTCTCTCTCTCTCTCTCTCTCTCTCTGTGTGTGTGTGTGTGTGTGTGTGTGTGTGTGTGTGTGTGTGTGTCTGCCTACCAGGATAGGATGTAGTTCTCAGCTATTGCTCTAGTATATGTGAGCCACCATACTTCCTGCAGTGATGATAATGGGCTAAGTGTCTGTAACTGTGCACACAGATTTATTCATGCAATACGTTCATTATGTTAAGAATATCAACATTTAAAAATTTTTTTTCTTAAGATTTATTCATTATGTATACAGCGTTTTGTCTGCATGTATGTCTGCAAGCCAGAAGAGGGCATCAGATCTCATTATACATGTTTGTGAGCCACCATGTGGTTGCTGGGAATTGAACTCAGGACCTCCAGAAGAGCAGTCTGTGCTCTTAACCTCTGAGCCATCTCTCCAGCCTTAACATCAACATTTTTGTACAATTTTCTTTTTTAAAAGACTTTTCCGTTTTACTTTTGTTGCTAAACTTTATTAGTGGAATTTCAAATTCATTTTATTAGTGTCAACCTTCACTTGTGAATATTGCCTATTTTTCTTCCTGTTTTTTTAACTTCCCTTTCACCTACACATTTTCAAAAGTTGTACACTTCAGGGTGTACTTTCAAGGCTTACTCCACTCTTACTCCCTCCCTTTTATCTCCTTTGGATTTTATTTAGTTATTGTGTTTGTATATAATATATACAACATGTATATATGATATCTATGTGATATGTATACATATATGTGTGTATTGGATAGATACCATATATACATATATGCACATGTATGATATACATACATATCTTATTTATTAAGGCATATGATATACAAGCTGTTTAATTCACTTTTCAGAGATGAAATATTTCCATGTTTTGTCTTATTCTCAAAGGCTGTCAAGGAATATATTTACTGTTAAATTGTCCAACATGTCTGTGTCTACTCCTTTTTGCCTATATGGTGTTGTAAAGTATACTTCTTAGCCTGTAACCATTTGGGGTTTAGTTTTGATCTGTGATATGTTCATGCTTTGTGCAAATGAACATGTATAGGAATTTGCACATGCCCAGTATACTTAAATAATGTTTATTTAAGTTAACTATATGGTGCAGTATATTATCTGTAATTTAATATTATGAGACTATACAATTTATAAACCACAAAATATTTAGAAAGTGCCTATTTTAAAGGTAAGTTTTGTAAAAGTTTAAGAGTTTCTGGAACAATAATTGAATTATCCTTAATATTACAATAATAAGAAAACAAGATCGTTAGTCCCACAAAGACTAGTGGCAGTGACTCGGTGTTGGTCTTCTCTTCCTACTTAACATAGTGTCTCAGTGCTCCTTCTCACAGGCTCTCAGTCCAGTCACACTGTTCCTTTTCCATGTTCCCTGAATCAATATTAACACAGGGTTTCATATCCTTCCCAGAATGACATTAACTAATGTTCCCTCTACCTCTGTGTACTGAGTGGCTGTGACTGTATGTATATGAAATTATTCCTGGCTTATTCATTCTGCTTATTGAAATGAACAGCTCATATGTCACGTTTTGAAATTTTAGTTAGTTCCCACCATTAGGTACAAAGTGCCCCCCAAAATGACAGTGCCAGAGCCAATGGTGTAAATGATAGTCTGGACTCAGGCTGGACCCTGAGCAGTTCAAGAGGATTGCTAATTGAACAAAAACTGGAAATCACTTTTCAGAAACTTGTGAAGTGGGTTTTTGTTTGTCATGAAGAGACATTTATTTCTCTTATCTAACCCTACAGACAACTCCCTCCAGCACTGGGACTTCTAGTTCCTCATGAGCACATGTCTAACACCTACCAAAGTCCCCAAATTAGCTCAAGGCTCTTCTGTTCCTACTAAGACATACCTATAACACATTTCCAAGCTTCCACATGAACTCTCAGGCTCTTCTTGGCCATAATTCCACCCTACTCTAACTTCCAGGCTGTCCCCACTTCCATGCTCCCCCCAACCACAAACATACACCTTTAAGACTTGCAAGGCTTTCCCCACCATTTACTGTTCTCTCTGTCCCCCAGAGACAGCCTTGACAGTTTGAATATGTCTTTCTTCCCACGTATGGAATAGTCTAGTTCGGTGGTTTCACTGTGCCCTCGGTTACTCCCACAATACATTGTCCCTCAACTTATGCATTTTATTGATAGCAATGCTTGTATTACTATGACTCTAAACTACTGACCTTTGAATACTGACTTTAAGGATTATATCACATTCTTTGAGGACTGAAAAAACATCAATATAGACTATAGTTATCACAAAAATTTCAGAAATGATACAACTATAGGTTCAACTTCATTAATAGTAATACAAATATTTGTTTTTAATTCTTTTTGATGAAAGATTCTCTTAAGTTCATGACAAGCTACTCTAAATGTGCATACTCAAGTTCCTTACATCCTTTAAGCCTCTGAGCATCTGTACTGATTTGACCATGCAATCTTGATTTTGCTGTAGGATATATTGCTTGTCACACTAATGTAGAGCTCAGTACAAATATGGTGTGAAGCTATTTCTCAAGGGACAGTTGAAATTCTCTGGGTTGCAGTATGTATGTACGTGTATGAAATAAACAATGTTCTGGTCTGCTGTGTTCCCAGAACCATGCTGTGAATCACATATTTAGAGCTGTAAAAGAACAAAGCCTTAACTGAGTCCTAAATGTGATTGAAATATGTTTTTAAAACCATGGAGAGTTCTTACTTAAAACAATGTGTGTTCAAGTTTTTGATGAAATGAAGCTTTCTACTTTGGTGTGGGAAGAGTGATTTTTTTGGAGGCAGCAATGCCCACAGTGGATCAAGAACATAAAGTATGAATTTCAGTGTCAAGACTGTGTAATTACCTTAGAGGTTTTTTTTTTTTTAAAGGTTTTACTTTTGATTTACATGTGTAGGGTGTCTGTCTGTGTATGCAGGTGTCAGTGCCCCAAAGGCAAAAAGGTGGTGTTAGTTACAGGATGCTGTGAGTCATTGTACTCAGGTCTTCTGCAAGAGCACCATGTGCTCTTAACCACCAAACTGTTTCTCCAGCTCCAATTACAGGGTTTGATCTAAATGTTTTAATTAATTTAGTTTTATTGCAATAAGTAATACATGAACTTAAGTAGTCCTTTTGTTTTAGTTTGATTTTTTTTACATTTTCTACAATATATTTTAGTCATATTCTTTCGTCTCCTCCAGCCCCTCCCAGATGTCCCCCGTTATTACCATTCATCTTTGTATTCTTTTCTGTCTTTAAAAGAAAAACAAAATTCACAAAAACTGAACAAAACAAAAGATACGTACCCCCTTTAAAAAAATAAGTCCATTTTGGGTTGACCAACTATTCCTATGTTGTACATGCAGCCTGACACACAGTATGATTAAACTTTTAAAAAAGAAACTTTTGTATTATAGAGTGCTATATTAGAGCACTTTCCTGGAAGTATAAAATGGATGTTGAGTGTATTGCCCGATGCCTCACTGCCCTCCGTGTTGTAGTCTCTTCACCTCCCATAAGCCCTCTCTGTTCCTCAGACTGTTAGAATTTCATGTCCTCTTTACAAATAGGATTTTCTGTATTTGTATTTGAGACTCACAAATGATAGAAAACATGAAATATTCATCTTTGTGAGACTGACTTAATTAGTTTATCTCCCTCCACTGTATCCATTTCTGGGCAAATGACATAACGTCATTTTTATTAGTTCTTTCATAGTTTCTTCTATGTATTTTGACCATATTCACCTTGTTCCCTAAGTCTTCCTAGACTCTCTCTTGTCTACTCACCAAATTTTCTTCCCTCTTTTTGCTTTTAAACCCCTCAAGGACTGTTATTGTTGTGTTTATACTCTTATATGTGTTCTTTTGACTGGAACATGGTTGACCTGCCAGGAGATCCAACCTTAACAAAAGCTGGCTCTCCTCCAGAGCAGCAGATCTCCCTAGCCAAGAGGTCCTTAGCTAGGATGTGAGTTCATATTTAGCTTCTTGATGCATACTAGGATTGTATCTGCCTTGAATGTGAATGCTGCAATAAATACTTTGAGTTCATATGAGCAACTGCAATGCTGTATCCAGAAATGTTGTTTTCTTATAGTCATCCATTGCCTTTGGCTCTTAGAATCTTTCTGCAATAAGACCTGAGCCTTGGGAGGATGGCATGTGATATAAGTATCCTATTTATGGCTGAGAATTTCATAGTCTTGTATTTTTTACACCTTCCAAGTTGTAGTTTTCTGTGTTAACCACCATGTACTGTGATTTAAAATTTATTAAAAAGATAAGAATTTAGAGATGCACTACTCTATGGATATTATATAAGTCACAGGGAGTTGGTTTAATAAAATATCCATTTAGCAGAATAATAGTAGTAGGTCTTCCCCCAGGGTTCACGACACTTTCTAGTCACATGTTCTTGGCCCTTTGGCTCTTTAAAACTGTCAATTATGGTTTTCCTCTCATGAATCTGTCCTTAAATTGAAGAAGAATGTGGTTGTAGCATTATTGCAATACTGGCATGATTCTCACGGTTGTAATCAACTGCTTTCTGATTGGATTTTAGCCCTGTTCCACAAGAGAGATTCATACCTAGTACAGGAAATAGTCAAAAGAGCAAGCCTGACAAGTTCTTAGACCTTAAGAAGAAATATTAATACTATATTTTAGATAAATTGTCATGCACCCACATCCTCCTAAATATATATGTTTACACTCATAGACAAATGATACTCCCAGCTTTAATTAGAAAATCAGATCTATTTTTTCTAATTGCAGATGCGTAGCTGGCAGCCCAAAGTACTGAAGTGACAGTTGAGAGCTCAGTCATAAACAGGACCTCTATACGCCTCTCCCCTATTCTGTTCGTGATTAAGTATAAGTAGCAGAGGTCTTATGTGGGACCACACAGACAGCCACACATGCAAGGTGCTAATTTCTGAGCATGGCAAAGGCACTACAGCCATGACATCACAGTGTCTGAATTAAGGAAATCATGGTGCTCTGTTCCTCCCAGATGACTGGCTACTAATAGATTCCTGTTGAGAGACAGTCATTCCGTTTAGTTTTGTAACCACTGAGAACCCAACCAGCCTTCAATGGATAGATCCAAAATCGTGGCCAAAAAGATGATACTGTTAATCTCAGTGGGTCTGAAAAAATAAAATAAAATAAAATAAAACAACAATACAAGAAGCAGGGAAGCAACTTCTAGGGAGGAGACAGAGCAGGAATGATAAGAATAGGAGGGAGTTAGGATTGGTTAGTGACAATCAGAATGTGTGTGATACTCATAGTGAATTGTCAAAGAGCAAGCTCAATGAAAGTTAAAGGGGGACTGGAGAGATGGAGCAGTGGTTAGCAGCATTTGGTGCCATGTAGACAACCCAGATTTTGTTCCCAGAACACACCTGATAGCTCACAACCATCTCTAAGTCCAGTTCCACAGATTCCAGTCACCTCTTCTGTTCCCTGAGGGCCCTGTATACACACAATGCACTCTTGTATATTCAGGGGAAACAAACATACACGCAAATTTTTGAGATCAGACATGGTGACAGTTTTCTGAATGTTTAAATTTTTTGTACCATCCACTGACCAATAATATAAAGATTCCTGGGCTTGACTGAAGATAGGCCCTTTGTGTTATAGGCTTCAAGGAAGGAAAGATGTTAGGAGGCCAGCCCTCTAGAGAGTTGTTAAGTTCACGGAGAAGAGATAATCAAAAGTTACTGGTCTGCTGTGAATCAACAGAATGAAATTCTTGTCTTTCCTGGCCTGTGTCCCAGAGGATCATCAGGTGGTTAAAGTAGGATGATGTAAGGAGAGGAAAATGCACCCAATGAGCAGATATAGAAAGCTGTAACTTCCTCCTCTGATGATCCTCAGAGTGTGCAGTCTTGGGCAGGAGTGGAGAGGGGTGTGTGTGGACATTGCTTCTGAGATCTTACATGTGTTCGGTTCTTTGTGCTGTGTGGTCCAGTTCACAGCTTCAGTCTCCACCATTCAGGAAGAAGCCTGAGCTGCTGCTATACAGGGACCTTCCTCAAAGAGAGTGTTCAGGTGAGTGTCAGAGCTCTGTAATTGACCCCAGGCTTGTTCCTCTGAGGACTTGAGAGCCAGTCCTTATTAATGTAGTGTGATTGCTCTGAGTGCTTACCACATCACTCACTCACTTCTTGTTCAGGATGTTATACTGAGACATGAATATTAAAGTAGTTAATTCCAGTTTCACTGCTTACAAGAAATGGCAGAACAACAGAATCACAAATGGAATAAAGGACTTGGGATAGAGGTAGAAGTTTACTCCAGTGTAAGAACTACCCAAGAATCTTCACAGTTAAAGGCAGTAGGTGAAGGCCGAGCAGTGGTGGTGCATGTCTTTAATTCCAGCACTAGTGAGGCAGAGGCAGGCAAATCTCTGTGAGTTTGAGGCCAGGCTGGTCTGTAGAGCTAGTTCCAGAACAGCCAGAGCTGTGATGCAGAGAAATCCTGTCTCCAAAATCCCAAACCAAAACAACAACAAAAGAAAAGATAGTAGGTGTATGCAGGACTCTGATGCACAGAAATAATGGCATTTTTGTATTAGACGAGACTCACTGTGCTGTTTTTATGATGAGAAAAGTCAGAGAATGGCATTCTTAAAAGTCTCATTTTTCAAGAGAAGTTGTGAAATGTTTTTGAAAGTATCACCTCTCATTCTGGATACACACACACACACACACACACTCTCTCTCTCTCTCTCTCTCTCTCTCTCTCTCTCTCTCTCTCTCTCTCTCTCTCTCCAGTTATTCCAATCTCTGATAAACTGAATATTTCTATGAGGTTGTTGGTTGTTTCCTTTCTCTACTGAAAATGCCCATGAAGTCTTCTCTTGTCTGTTATTGTGGGAACATTTATATTCCTGATGTCCAATGTACTCTTTCAGCATATTAGATTTCTCTCATTTTCTTTTTTCACAAATTGTCTCCTTATCCCTTATTCCCCTCTTATTCCTAGATATGTGTTTGTAGCAATGTGCAAAAGTTTGTTTTATGTGCGTGAATCTATTAATCAGTAGTCACACTTGTGTCCAACTTGCCTCTTGTTCTTCAGAAAGAATTCAGCAATATGCCATCAGGTCATTTTTGTACATGATTTCAATGTTTTTCTTCATCTCTGTTATTCCTTATTTTGCTATTGGAATGTCTATAATGATATGCATTCCCAAAGAAGGGCAGGACCACCTTCATCCATTACTTACAGGGCACTCACTCTCCTCCTCATTTAAGTAACATTCAGGTATTTGATTTGAGCATACTCAAACATACAGCTCTATGAGACACATTAAGTTTTGACAAAGCTGTCTCTGTGAATTTGGAAGTGTTTCTTTTAAATCATATTTGGTTACTCTCAAGTCTTCAGAAGTTTGACTTTAAATTATTTACCCTTGTGATGTCATCAAATAATTGTTAATTTATATATTTGGTTCACACTGAACACACTAATAAAAAATTAGAACTGACTGTTATATAAAGTCGAAGCAGTCCCTGGGATCAAGGAAAGAAGGGAGGAGAGGAGACAGTGAGGTCAAGCAGCTACCCAATAATGCTGCATGGGTTCAGAAGCCTTCTGAGCTGCAGTATCACATGGTGATCACAGTTCATGACTTGTTAAATACACTTCCATGTCTAATGTTTATTTCATAAGAAGCAAATAAAACATCATTTCAAAGCCTCCATGCTTGTACTTCATCACATGGCTTTTAAACAGAAAACTACAAGATGGGAATGTGAAGTCTTTCAACACAAAGGGGTGATGAGTGCTGAAGGGAAGGGCAACATCATTACATGCTGTGTACCTGTGTGGAATTACCCCACTGTATGCCATGCATGTGAGTAGTTACTAGGGATCAATTATCAATTAGGGCAAACACAATAGAAACGGTGCCTGGCATCATAATCACCCTTCCCTTCACTTTCCTGCACCTCCCTACACTAAAGGAAGCAGGTAATACTTGCATTTGTGAGACTGTGGACACAGAAGTTAAACATAGGGAGAGTGAGGGCATGTGAGAAAATGTAGTAGACTCTAGAATGTCTAGAAATGTCATAGTGAGTCACAACATTTTGAATAACTAAAAAATACTGATGATACTAAATAAATCTGGATACAATTAAAATGAGAACAACCTCCATAATCTCACTGTATTACGGTAAAAACAATTTAACCCTGACCTTTTTTGCTTCAGGGTTCTTAGTATATCTTAAAATGTCTCTCTACATGTTATGTGTGTATAGTTTCTCATATTTTTCTTTAATAAAATGCTCCAGTAGTATGCTAGGCTTGTCACAATGCATTATATATATATATATATATATATATATCATTCATTATATATATCATATATATTATATATATGCTAATGTTCTTTTCTAGTTCTCTGCCTACCTTCTCACTAAATAACAACCATAGATATCTAAAAGTCAATGTTCATAGTGCAGATTAGCTGTTTCACATCCTGTTGTAAAATCGGCCCTGTGGCTTGATTGTGATGGACTTTTGTATTCTTTTTCATGAATTTATAATTATATCAATGTTGAAATAACGTTTTTGCTCTTAGGTCAAACTGTGGTTCGCACTATGAAGCAATTTCATTTCCAGTGAGCATTGAGCAGTGTTTCGAAACACTTAGCTGTCATACAAGTAGGCCTCATTAGAGGATGGGTTGCCTTTGAGGCAAAGAACATTCCACTACACAGAGTGATTGGGTCAGAATGTCACCTACTTAGTATGCAGGAAGTCCTGAGTGCAATTCCCCTAAAATACATAAACCTTCCCACAGGCACACACATGCACACAGACAGACAGACACATAAAAAGGCAGTTCTATCTTCCCTTTCAATTACACCTGCTTTAATTTTCTTCATAGCATCTTCACTCTTGGTTATGTTATAATTATTTTAAAACAGTTTTATTTGTTATTATACATATGCATGTGGACACATCTATTAAAAGTGTGAAATCTGGTGAGTCTGTGCATAGGCAAATATATGTGATACTATCACTCCAAAAGGTAGTGGATATAATTTCTTTCTTTTCCTATATTCTTTTGATTCATATGTATGAATTTTTTTGTTACCAACCTCTATAAAATCCCTGAACACTGCCTGTACATAATCAGAAGACACTGTGTTTTCATAATAATTTCTCATTAAAATTGTAGAATATATGACCTCTGATGGAAATACTCGAATAATGAAAGAAATGTTTCTCAAAATTAGCATCAGGGACTGCCTAAGAGGACCAGTTCCATGGACACAATTCAGAAGTTAATATGTTAAAAATATAAAGTATAGCATATCACCTATATCAGTAATGTGAGAATAAGAATCATGCTGCCCTTATCCTTGCCTCATAGACACATCTGACTCATGGAATCAGGGAACAACACAAGAAGAATTTCAAAATTTCTTCTTCTTGGATTTTCAGAGAACCCAGACCTTCAATTCTTCATTTTTTCACTATTCTTGTCCATGTACCTGGTCACAGTGCTTGGGAACCTCATCATCATCATGGCCATCATCTCACAGTCTCACCTGCACACACCCATGTACTTCTTCCTCTCTAACCTGTCTTTTGTGGACATCTGCTTTACCTCCACCACAGTCCCAAAGATGCTGGTGAACATCCAGACACAGAGCAAGGCCATCACCTATAAACATTGCATCACCCAGATGTGTTTCTTCTTGGTTTTTGCAGAATTGGACAACCTGTTCCTGGCTGTGATGGCCTACGACCGATATGTGGCCATCTGTCACCCCCTGCACTACACAATCACAATGAACCCCCAGCTCTGCATGCTGCTGGTTCTGCTGTCCATGGTCGTTAGTGTCTTGCATGCCTTGCTACAGAGCTTAGTGGTGCTACAATTGTCCTTCTGCACAGATGTAGAAATCCCCCATTTCTTCTGTGAGCTTAATCAGCTGGCCCAACTCACCTGCTCAAACAACTTTCCAAGCCACCTCACGATGCATCTTGCACCTGTCCTCTTGGCAGCCACTTCCCTCAGTGCAATCCTTTACTCTTATTTCAAGATAGGCTCCTCCATATGGGCTATCTCCTCAGCTCAGGGGAAGTACAAGGCATTTTCTACCTGTGCATCTCACCTCTGCATTGTCTCCTTATTTTATAGCACAGGCCTAGGAGTGTACCTCAGTTCTGCTGTGACCCAAAGCTCACACTCTGCTGCAAGAGCCTCAGTGATGTACACTGTGGTCACCCCCATGCTGAACCCCTTCATTTATAGTCTAAGGAATAAAGATGTGAAGAGAGCTCTGGAAAGACTCTTAGGGGGAAAACTAAATTGTCCCATAGCACTGAGCTGAAGAATTCTCTGGGTTGCAGGGGTTGAAGCTCCAGAGCCAGATATTCGGGCACTGTCTTCAGATCATGAATGGAGAAGGTACATCTAAATATTTTGTGGAGGGTCTGAAGAGATTGTTCAAAGGTGAAGAGTACTTGCTGCTCTTTGAGAGGATCAGAATTTAGTTCCCAGAACCCATGTTGGAAGTTCATGACTGCCTGTAACTCCAGCCTCAAGGGATGCAACACCCTCTTCTGACCTTTCTAGATACCTATATTAATAGGCACAATACCCCCCTATACACATACATAAATAAAAATAAAAGCGATCTTATAAATGCAAACAAATATTTCCCAGCATCTCCATTACTCTCATTCCTGCTCTGTACATAATATATGCAAGCCACGTTACTAAGAGTTTTGTTTTCTCATGCAGCAGCTTTCTACTCTATGGTAGTCCTGGCTTCCCGAACACAAGACTGAAAGTATATGACTATTGCCGCTCATCCAGCTGGTCAGCATCTCTTCAAAATAACTTCTTCATGTGTGACATATATTATATACAGTAATATTTATTTTTGTTTTGTTTTGCAAACATATAAGCAAGCATGACCCTCAGGGGAAAACCAGGCTTGGCAATTAATGCAGTATTCACTGTAGTTGCAGAAAATGTGAAGCTTGAGTTTTGTCTTTTGTACTTGCTGTTCTCTGCACAGGACCATCTTAACTTTTTCTCGATAGTGTGAACTTTAGATGTGCTTTTTAACTGCTGGTTAGAGTTTTATATATTGCATTAATTTTTCTTTTCATACATGAACACGTGTATTGACTTCCATATTATGTTTTAATTCATGCACATGGCCAATACAGGGTAATGAGCCTGTATGTCAAATTGCAATGTAAACAATATTTAATATAAGTACATTGAAATCTTCTAACCATTTTGAGATACACAAGGCTTTATTGCTATGCTGCTGTACTTTACAACTTGAAAATTTATGTATTCATTCTACCAAAACATTGTTTTTGAATCTATTTATATTTTAAATTTATTATTATCATTGTTACTATTGTGTATGTGTGTTTGTATTTGTGTGGATTTGTGTCTCCAGGTAGTGTGTGTCACAGCACATGTGGGGAGGTCCCATGAAAACTTCGAGTAATCAGTTCCCTCCTTCTAACTTTGGGTGGAATCCAAAATCAAATTCAGTTTACCAGGCTTGCTTAGAAATCATCCCACTGGAATCTACACCACCATTTTTCTGCAGTGATTATTCATAGTCTAGATAATATTTTCATCTATCATACACAAAGCCCACGTGATGAAAATGCATAAATGATGACTGGTCTAGAGCTACTTTGGAGTATAGGCCTGGGAAATAAGGGGGTTGATGTGGCCTTAAAGGACAACACTAGTGATGTTAGGGTGTGGAAACCTTTCTGAGTTTTGACCGCTTCAGTTGTTACCATTGTGGGTGTGATATTGTGCTGTAGTTCTGTGTTTTGTTATTATCAGGGAAATGGAGGAAAGGGTGAATGGAAGACTGCCTGTTGTTTCTGACCAATGCATCACAATCCACAACTGTCACCAAATAAATCTATAATTAAATGCAAAAGGTCAAAATACAACAAAATCTTGTGTTTAAGAGCTTAAATTCTGGAGATATGGTCCAGTGGTTTATAGTACTTAAAGCTTTAGCAGAGGATGTGGTTGACAAACCCAGCAGCCATGTGGCTACTTACAACAATCTGTAGCCCAATTTCAAGGGGATTTGGCACCCTATTCTGATATCTGTGGCACCAGGCATGCACATACATGTATGCAGGCAAAACATTCATACACATAGATAAAATAAATACTTTTTTAATTTAAGGAAGAAAAAAGTGTTGAAACTCTGACCTCTCCCTTTTCTTCAATCTTGTTACTCTCTACACACAACTATGTACTATTACATATTTATATATATATATATATATATATATATATATATATATATATATATACCTATTTTCTTTTAAAACTTTTAATATTCAGTTAGAATATAATTGCATCATTTCTCCTCTCCATCCCTGCCCTTTCCTACCCAAACTTCATAGTCTTTTCTTTTTAAACATTGTCACCACAAATACATGGGTGAATAAACATCAACACAAATGTTGAGTCCTTCATTGTTGCCAGCACATATGAATTTCAAGGGCTGACTGCTCACTATTGGATAACCAGTCAGAGGACTCATCCTTAGAGAAGATAAAAATTCTCCCCTTCTCAGATTTCCACATCTACATTGTGAGGTCAGCTGGTTTTGGAAATGTTCAATTATTGTTCATATAGCCATGTGGCTGAGATTTCATGAGTGTCATTGCTAAAATTAAGCTGTTTTATTTAAATGAAAACATGTACATAGGAGGCATACTGTGGAGATGTTCATCAAAGGCCGTGTACACAAGGTGGCCTGGTTCCCAGGTGAGGTAGAAGCCCTTGAGGGAGGCTATCTTGGAACAGAGATGGGGAGCTGGCTGTTTTCCAGGGCTCCATCCTGAGCACATTATTCCTTGTGCAGTGGAATAAGTATTTACAAACATCTTTGCCAGGGTACTTTTCCTTCGTTTAATGGAGGAACTGAGTTGGGACCCCGTGTGAAACACTGCCTGGGCAAGGGAAGGAGGAAGGTGGAGTTAAGCCTTTTAACTCCATCACACATGTTTTTGCATGCTACTAGATTCTGTCCACCTGCAGCAGCAGATACTATGGTCATTGACATCCTTGTCCTCAGGCTTTAAAGTTCCTGGGGATCCTTAGACTTTGCAGCAGAAACTCATTTCCATATAACTACTATTTTTTTTTTTTTTTGGTTTTTCGAGGCAGGGTTTCTCTGTGTAGCTTTGCGCCTTTTCCTGGAACTCACTTGGTAGCCCAGGCTGGCCTCGAACTCACAGAGATCCGCCTGGCTCTGCCTCCTGAGTGCTGGGATTAAAGGCATGCGCCACCACCGCCCAGCAACTTCTATTTTTTTCTAGCACAAGAAGCAATCAAACTTGTGAAGATGTATTCACAATGTTGGAGGACATAAATAAATAATGAAGTACAACCTGAAATTTTAAGCTGAAATTAATCTCTTTCCCTGCTACATTGCTCTGTTAGGACATTTTATCAGCAACAGAAATGAAACTAGAACACATGCATGAAGAATATATACATTGAAAGTTAAGAAAAAGACTAAGGAAAAGAAGACCAAAAGAGTATATTAAACACAAAAACTGCATACACATAACACATATATGTTACCCAAATGTGAATTGTCAGCACTAGAAACACATGCATGCAGTCCACACTTAGGGACTTCTATATGTATGTGGGTAAAAATAATAATCAAACAAAAAGAGTCTATCAACTTGAGAGTGTAAGGGGCCATGGGAGGGGCTGGAGGGAGGATGGGAAGGGGAAATTAATATAACTCTATTTCAGTTAAAAACATATTACACAAATGATGTCAATAATAATAATAATAATAATAATAATAATAATAATAATAAATGAGTACTGTCATCTGTAGCCAGAAGTTTCTCTGGTCTTGCCCAGCCCAGGTTGGGACAAATCTCTCCCACCTGCATCCTGAAGCTGCTTAGGCCTAAGTAAACACACAGAGGCTTATATTACCTACAAACTGTATGGCCTCTGGGTCAGCTTATATTAGCTAGCTCTTTCAACTTAATTCCACCCATTCCTATTAATCTATATGTTGCCACGTGGCCATGGCTTAACTGGTCTGCTGGCATCTTGTTGTTCCTTTGGTGGTGGGCTGGTGTCTCTCCACTCTCCTTTCTTCTCCTCTTTCTCTACTTTGAATGTACTGCCTAATCTTATTTTGCTTCACCATTGTCTAAACAGCTTTATTCATCAACCAATCAGAGCAACACAGTGTACAGAAAGACATTCCACAGGAGTCATCTTTATAATGTTCTTACAGACAGTGTGGAGTCAGTTACATCTCTAACAATCCAAGGAACCTTGATTTTCACACTACTGTGGGGAGCATTAGGATTACAGTTAAGACAATTATAAAATTTTTGGACCCTAACATATCCCTGGGAAGATGAAAGAGTTCAGTGTGCAGGTGAAAAACCTGTATAGATTTTAGAGTTCTGTAATGGAATTCTGCCTCATCTTTCACCTTGTGAACCATCAACTCCACATGTGTCAACTCAGATTCAAATTCCCTCTTCTGTCTAGACTATCTGAAACCCCTGTTTCTACTGCTTTATGACAATGAATTCTTTAACTCTGTGGAGAGAGAGGATATGTGTACACATGTGCAAACGCATGTTCATGTAGTGAGTGCACATGTGAGCAGTGCATATGTATTTGTATACATGTGAGTTTGGGAGCTAGTTGTAGGCTTTTCCTGTATCATTTCTTAGGTGCCATCCTGACTTTTAAGACAAGGGCTTGCCTGAGATGAATGGGCTCTGGAGTGTCCTGGGTTAGGATATAAGATATTACTGCCACCATAAAGCCTGTTTGGACTAAATTTTACACTTTTTTTCCCTTTCTCTGTACAAATTCAGCAGTCTTACAGAAGTGAGAGAATAAACAGAAATCTAAAATTTGCTCCTACTAGGATTTGCAGAGAATCAGTTCTTTAGTCCTCTCCTTTGAAGTGTTTCTCTACACATACCTGCTCAGAAGTACTGTGTACAGTCATGTTCATTGTATTAGTCAGGGTCCTCTAAAAAACAGAATTTAAATATGTATTCCAAAGGAAATTAATGCATGTTGGAAAGGATGAGAACTAGGCAATAGCTCAACTCACATGGCTTAGCAGTTTCTATATAGTGGTGAAGGCCTGATGTACTCCTAGAGAGATGCTGGTCTTCAGTCCAGTTTGAAAAGACTGAAGAAGCTTGGTTCCAATACCAGAAAAGGGTGGCAGCAGTGGTAATAACAGAGTAGATGCCTTCACCAACAAGGGCTGAAGGTGGGCAAGTAAAAGCAACAGGTTTACCCTCATGCCTCCTTAGATCTGAGCTTCCAGTAGAAAATATCTCCATTCTGGGCAAGGGTTTTCCCTTAGTTAATTCTTCACAGAAATACTTTCACCCATCCAGAGTCACATCTCTTAGTTTATTCTAGACTCTAACTATTGAACAATCAAGATTAAACACCACAGTGTACCCACTTGTGAGCCTAACACAATCAATCACTTATGCTCCTCCTATGATATTTAATGTCAAAATGTAGGCAACAGCAAGGTCATGATTCTTCCCAACATGATATAACTATCCAGTTTTCAACTTACAATACACTACCCCTTAAAAAGTAGAAGAGAAACACTCATAGCCATTATGACCCTCTTTTCTGTAACTTATCACATGGTTTTGGCTGCTATTCATACCTTCTTTCCTCTACTACCCATTCTGTATTCCCTCCATGTTCAACAAACACCCCAGCAGGTTTTTGTTCTCTACCTGGAGATGTTACCAGCAGATTTCTTTCTGAATGGTTTGGACCATTTATCATCTTGCTTTGCCATCTGGGTATCCCCTCATGCTCACATAGCAATGGAATCATTACCCTTCATTTGCTCTTTGGAGAACGTTCAGACAAAGAAAGCAATATCACATTTGAAGCCTGCTTCACACAGAGGCTCTTAAGTCCCTTCCACTTACTGCTCACCTGTTGGGAAGTAACTGAATCTGGAAGTGGAGGAGATGTAGTACCCAATTTGAACCCACTAGACTATGGTTGTTAGTTCCAAACTCAGGGTCACATAGGTGACCCTAGTTAAACTCTGTGGAACAAGAATAAGAAATAAACATAAAAAATAGATTTTTTAAGGAAAAATGGACAGAGATAGAAGGGAAATAAAAGAAGGTAGTGGAAGAGTAACCAGAACACATTCTATTTATGTATGAAATTTTCAGAGAACAGAGTTTACTTATATAAACTGAAAAAACAAAGAGTTAAGAATCATGCAGACTTCTGGCCGGGCGGTGGTGGAATCCCAGCACTCAGGAGGCAGAGCCAGGCAGATCTCTGTGAGTTCGAGGCCAGCCTGGTCTACAAAGCGAGTTCCAGGAAAGGTGCAAAGCTACACAGAGAAACCTTGTCTCAGAAAAAAAAAAAAGAGTCATGCAGACTTCTGGGTGAGACGATGGACTGCAAACTGCCTTGTTGTGGAATAAGGGAAAGAAAACACTCCATTCCAGTGAGAAAATTTTTGGAAATTCACAAAGATAGAACAGCTAAGAAAAGTAGTGTAGCTAGAGTTTTCTCTCCGGGTTCTGCCAAGCCCCGGCAGTCTGACAGCCCACTTATAAAATAAACACACAGATGCTTATATTATTTAAACTGTTTGGCCTAATGGCTCAGGCTTCTTGCTAGCTGTTCTTATATTTTAAATCAACCCATTTCTATTAGTCTATAAGTTGCCACGTGGCTGGTGGCTTACCAGTACCTTACATCTTCCTTGTCATGGCAGTGGCTGGCATCATCTCTCTGACTCAGCCTTCCTGTTCCCAGAAAGTATAGGCAGGACAAGGAGAGCCTTCCTCCTCTCTCCTTGTCCTGCCTATACTTTCTGCCTGGCTACTGGCCAATCAGTGTTTTATTTATTAACCAATCAGAGCAACACATTTAACATACAGAACATCCCACAGCAAAGTAGAGAAATGAAGATGGAGAATCATAAAACAATAAAGCAAATCAAACAGGACCAGTGTACGGCTCCCCTGTGAAAGGAAGTGAAGCAGAAGCTTCATTCTTTCCCTGTCTTCTCTTTTCCTTCTTTTACTTAACCTTGACTTTTTTTCTCCTTTCCCTGTTTTTACCTAATTCACCTTTACACATTTACCTTAAATGAGTTCGAAGTTATACCAAGTAGATTTACAATTTTCTATTTTGTAGCAATTGGAGACATATGAGTGTGATTTAATTGACCTTTAGTATATTTCTATACTTTTCCATAGCTTGATGTCATTACCGTGAAAGAACTGTGTTCTGTCTAAGTGGATTGGGAGATTGAAACCATGAAAGATTTAGCATGCCCAATAAAAAGATTCCCAGCCCTCAGTGACTGAATCCAAAGACAAAACAAGGGAAAGTGCCAGATGAAGATTTCAAAAACTTACTGGCTAAAACGATCCACGACCTTGAAAGGGAAACAAACAAGCACATGAATGTAATCTAGGGTCTGCAGGCGGAAGCATGCAGCACAGAAGCAAAAGACAGATGGGAAATCAACAGTATGGATGAAAAAGCAACATGAAGAAGAATTTAGCAAAGAAATTGAGATTTTGAAAAACATATGTGTGTTGATTATGGGAAAACTCAATACAGTGAATAAAAAACACAAAGGAAAGCATGCCCAACAAGCTTGAATTTGCATAGAAAGACTATCAGGAATGGGGGACAAGTCTGAGGAAATACTGTTTACAAACACTAGTTAAAAAAATAGTACAACCACAATTCCCAAGAACTGTGTTGCACAATCTTTTGTCTTTTGATTTGTCTCTTGATTAAGAGATAAAGTCTAAGAATTATGGAGAGAGAAGAAGATTCTGGGAGAAACACAAAAGCCATGAAGAAAGTTTTTGGTGAAATCACAGAAGAATATTTTCCAAGTCCAGCAAAAGAAACAGACATCCAAGTGTGTAGCAGCATCGAGAACCTTAAATACACATGATCAGAGATGGATATCTCCACAGCTACGGCTTCTGGGCATAAAAGCTGGACAATATCAATCCAATCCAATCAAAACTCCATTGTAAAGAGGGAAAAGACTCATAAGACTGAACCCCTAGCTGAGTGGCTACTGGACACTGGGGGAGGAAAAGTCAATTTTCTTTAGTGGGATGACCTATGGTAGGTGGCCTATACTCCAACTGATAGTGGCCTATGCCCATGAACTTTTTAAAGAAAGCAGGAAGAGGCTCAGGCAGATTTAGGGAGGATGAGCAGGGGGAGGATATGATGTAAATATTGTATTCATGATAAAATTGTGAAAGAATACATTAAAAGTTGCATGGAAAAAAATGCCACCTCTCCCATAAAGGTAGAAAAGTCAGAATAACCCCAGATATCTCAGCAACATTAAAAGACAGGAACACATAGAATGATGTGTTTTCAGTCCTGGCAGTATATAATCAAGAATGCCATATCCAACAATGTTGTAATTAAACTTTTTTGAGGTATCAGAACATTTTAAGCACAAGCTAAGAGAGTTTATGACCACCAATACCACACGCAGATGATACTAAATGGAAAACTATATGCAGAGGTTGAAGAAAGGCGTATAAGTCGGGAGAATAGAGGGAAACACACAGAAAGGGGGAAGTACGAAAGAATCCATCATGTGTAACATGTTAATCCAGCAAAGCCTGATACTGACATTGGGAGAAAGTAGAGAACAGATAGTAAACCAACCAAACAGAAGAACGGTTGACCAAATTACTGGAATTAGTAAGCATCTCTAATTAACCTTAAATGATAATGACTTAAACTCAGTAGAGACTCAAACTAGCTAACTAGTAAACAAACAAGGTCCAGGCCAGTAAGGTGACTCGCAGTGAAAGTTTCTGCTGCCACACTTGACAAATTTAGTTTTTTTCTAGGGACACAAATGGTTGAAGGAGAGAACTGAATCCAAAAGTCATCTTCTGGCCTCAAAATACATACTATAGTACAAGTGTAAGCATGTACCTACCCACTCACTTCCACAAATCCATAAAATAAACAAAGAAAATATAATATAAAACTTTAAAAACTAGATCCAAGTATGCTTTTTGTAAATAACACATGCATAAAGACATCCACAGGCTGAGCATCAAAGGTTAGAGGTCACTTTCTCAACAATGAAAGCTAGACTAAATCAAGTTGGTCCAGAAATTCTAACATTTGGTGAAGTAGACTTCCTTGTGTCATTTTTAATTTTATAATTATGAGTGTTTGCCTGCATGTATGTTGGCACCACATGTCTGGTGCCCAGAGAAGCCAGAAGAGGACATAAGATCCTCTGATACTGAAGTCACCAGTTATGACCACCATGTGAGTGTTAGAAATTCAGTGTGGGTCCTCTGCAAGAACACCAATTGCTCTTTACCATTGATCAATCTCCAGAGTCTAATAAAGTAGATTTTAAATCAAAATGAGATGGATGCTATAAATAAGGTTACTACTAGGACTGGAAAAACAGCTCAGCAGTTAAGGTCCCTTGCTGCTCTTGCAGAAGACCAGAGTTTCAATTTCAGTTTCTATGTCACAGGACTCAACAAACACCTGTAACTCCAGCTCAAATGGAATTTCATGCCCTCTTCTGGACTCTGCATACATTGGCACATATATGCATATACCCATTTCTACACTTACACACATAAATAAACATAAATAAATCCAAACAAAGAAGGTCTTTACATATTAATAAAGGGAGCAATTCAATAAGAAGGTTTAACAGCCCCTCCTTGTTGCCATGTCCCAGCCCCAAACCTCTGCTCAACCAGAGGCCACTCTGGCCACAAGAACTCTAGAGAGGTTGCCCATCTGCAGACCTCCCCAGTTCTTTCAGTGCCCCTATCAGCACTATCCTCAATTCCCATTCCACTCCTTGACACTGTGTTCCAGCCCATAACTTGGGCAAAGACCCCATGCTTGACTAGAGGCCAACGCCAGAAATACAGGTAGGCCACTACCTGTCTGTTGACCTTCCCCACTCTCTCAGTGCCCCTGAAACTACCCCAAATCCTCCTCCCCTCCTCTCAAAGCAATTCTATTAAAACAAGACAAGGCTGTCGTGCTCTCCATATATATTCAGTATAATACTTGAAGTTCCAGATAGATCAATAAGACAACTGAAGGAGTTTGGGGGGTGGGGGGGATTCAAATTGGAGAGGAAGAGGTCAGAGTATCATTATTTGCAGATGATATGACAATATACATAAATGACCCTAAATATTGTATCAGGGAACTCCTATAACTGATAAACACCTTCAGCAAAGTGAATGAGTAAAAGATTAACTCAGACAAATCAGTAGCCCTGCTTTCTACATATTACATATGGACTGAGAAAAAAAATCAGGGAAATAACACCTATTACAATAGCCTCAAATTATATAAATTATCATGGAGGTAACTCTAACAAAGCAAGTGAAAGACTTGTATGACAAAAACTTCAAGAATTTGAAGAAAGAAATAGAAGAAGATATCAGAAGATGAAAAGATCTCCTATGCTCATGGATTGGTAGGATCAACATAGTAAAAATGGCCATCCTACCAAAAGCAGTCTACAGATTCAATACAACCCCATTAAAATCCCAACACAATGTTTCACAGACCTTGAAAGGACAATATTCAACTTCATATGGGAAAACAAAAAACCCAGAATAGCTAAAACAATCATGAACAATAAAAGAATGTCCAGAATTATCACCATCCCTAATTTTAAGGTGCACTACAGGGCTACAGTCACAAAGGCAACATGATATTGGTATTAAAAACAGGCATATTGATCAATGGAATCAAATTCAAGACCCAGACATAAACCCACATACTTATGAAACACTTGATTTTTGATTAAGAAGCCAGGGATAAACAATGGAAAAAAGAAAGTACCTTCAACAAATGGTGCTGTTCTAACTGGATGTCTACAAGTAGAAGAATGCAAATTGATCCACATTTCTCATCCTGCACAGAACTCAAGTCCAAGTAGATCAAAGACTTCAACCTTAAACAAGGAACACTAAACTTGATAGAAGAAAAAGTAGGGAATAGGCTTGCATGCACAGGAGAAGACTTCCTGAACAGAAGACTGATAGCTCAGGCACTAAGTTCAACAATTAATAAATGGGACCTCATGAAACTGAAAAAGCTTCTGCAAGGCAAAGGAAACCATCAATAGGACAAAATGATGGCCTACAAACTGGGAAAAGATTTCCACCAACTCCACATCTGATAGAGAACTAATATCCAAAATAGATAAAGAACTTAAGAAACTAGACATCAGAAAACCAAACATGCCAGTTTGAAAAATGGGGTACATGTCTAAACAGAGAATTCTCAATAGAAGAATCTCAAATGGCTGAAAAACACTGAACAAAATGTTCAGTATCCTTATCATGGGGAAAATCAAATCAAAAAAACTTTGAGATTCCATCTTACACTTGTCAGAATAGCTAAAATCAACAATGTAAGTGGCATTTCATACTGGTGAGGGTGTGCAGCGAGTACAAACTTTACATCCACTATGAAAATCAATATGGTGTTTCCTCATAAAATTGGGAACCTATCTGTCTCAAAACCCGACTATACTACTCTTGAGCTTATACCCAAAGGATGTTCCATTCCACCACAAGGACACTTGCCCAACTATGTGCATAGCAGCTTTATTCATAATAGCCAGAAAATAGGAGTACACCACATGTCCCTTGACCAAAGAATGGATATAGAAAATGTGCATTTACACAATGGAGTATTACTTAGGAGTTAAAATAAAGTGACATCAATGACATTTGCAGGCAAATGAATTTGACTAGAAAACATTATTCTGAGTGAGGTAACCCAGACCTAGAAAGACAAACATGGTATGTACTCACTTAAAAGTGGATATTAGTTGTTAAGTAAAGGATGAAAATGCTATAATTCACAGACCCAGAGAAGCTAAGTGTAAGTGTCATAGCTCTGAAGAGAGAGGTATTCTGGCTGTCCAAAGCCAGGCTATACCTATAGATTGGAAAGAAAAGGTATCCTGACTATTGGAAATCCATCTATACCTGTAAGTGTTACAACTCTGAAAAGAAAGTTATCTGGCTGTTGGAAACCAAGCTATACTTATATCTGTGAATGGAGTGATATCCTGGCTGTCAGAATCCAAACTATACCTACAGCTCTGAAGTGAAAAATATCCTGGCTGTGGGAAGCCAGGCTATACCTATATCTGTGAAGAGAAAGGATTCTGGGCTGTCAGAAGCTAGGCTATACCTACAGCTGTGTTCCAGTAGGGGATGGTTTCCCCACAGGAATGTAGCAATCATCCTCCTCTCTGAGAGAGCCATTACAATTCAGCTGTGCTCCACTCTGCTAAGAGAGATTCCCCACAGAGATGTAGCAGTTTTCCCCTGCTCAAGTGAAAGTTGTTACTTCTCGGCCAAGCTCTACTCTGGCTAAAGAAGGTCTTCGCCGGGCGGTGGTGGCACACGCCTTTAACCCCAGCACTCAGGAGGCAGAGGCAGGAGAATCTCTGTGAGTTCGAGGCCAGCCTGGTCTACAAAGTGAGTTCCAGGAAAGGCGCAAAACTACACAGAGAAACTCTGTCTCGAAAAACCGAAAAAAAAGGTCTTCATCCAAAACTCATTCAAGGGATTTATTGAGAGGGAGAAATCTAGGAGAGTGGCTGCCTCTGCCAGGGTGGAAAAAGGCAACTCCCCACTGAACAGGTACGGGATTATATAAGTCTTCTTAGGGGCAGAGTTTTTCCAGGGTGAAGATTTTTCAGGGTGGGAATTGGTTGGATTTCAATCCCTGAGCTTGGATAAACTCAGAGATTGGATGGATTTCATGCTCAGGAGTTGGTTGGTTTCATGTTCAGGGATGGGTTGGTTTTCCTGGTCAGTGACTGGTTGGATTTTGTGCTGTGTTGGTTAAGGACAGAATGTGTTTCTTTAGCTCTGGTTTCAGGGCCAAAGTGTGTTTCTTTCACTGGCCCTTTTTAACCTTTTGGCTCTGGTTTCAGGGACAAGTTGTATTTCTTTCACTGGCTCTGATTCAGGACCAAGGTTTGTGTGTTTTCTTGGCGCTGGTTTCAGGGTTAGTGTGTGTTTTTTAACTGGTCTTTTATCCTACATTTAAGTTACACAGAGTGCTCAAGGGGGAACACATGGATCTCCCTGGGAGAGTAAAATAGAATATATTCTGCAGGTGGGCTGGGGGCAGGTGGGGATGGGAATAGGAGGGATCAGGTGGGGGAGGGGTGATGGTGGCAGAGAGTACAGGAGGACAACTAGAATTGGAAAACAGAGGGGGGTGTCATTGTGGATACCTATTGCAGTGGAAACTCCTGGAATCTATGAAGGTGACCCTAGCAAAGACACCTAGTAATGGAGGCTATGGAGCCTGAACTGTTCATCTTCTGTAACCAGGCAAGGCTTCCATTTGTGGGATTGGGATACCAACCTGGCCACAAATCCTTCAACCTACAACCTATTCCACCTGTAAGATGTTCAGGGGCAATGCTGACACAGAACTTTTGAGAGTGGCCAACCAATAACTGGTCTAATTTGAGGCCCACACCACAAGAGGGAGCTCATTTCTGACACTGCATAGTTGACCAGGAACAGGAGATAGGATAGCCCAGAAACCTGGGGTAGAACCAAACACCACTGTGGAAAAAAAATCTAATGAAATGATTGCCAATGATGTTCTGCTATACTTGTAGATCTGTGCTTACCTAGCCCAGTCATTATCAGAGAGGCTTCCTCTGGCAGTTGATGGGAGCAGTTTCTCTGTTGTTAAAGGCCATTTCTGAACCCATACAGGCTTGTCTGTTAACCAGTTTAAAGGTAGAGCTGTTGGTGTCTTTGAAGATCAGCAGTTGTTGTGCCCTGTTCTTGTACAATCTGGATGGCTGGTGACTGCTCTTTATAATAGTACCTCCTAATATTTCTCTCAGAAACATGTGTTAGTTTATGGTTTGTTTCTGAGTTTGGAGGAATGTTAATTTGAGTATTCCATTCCTGTAATAGATCATGGCCCCATAATTTCATAGCTATATTAGCCACATATGGCTTTAATCTTCCTTTCTGTGCCTCTGGCCCTATACATTCAAGCCATCTTGTGCTCTGTTTCACTTGAGATAATGTTCCAATCTGTAACAGCTGAACATTTACCTCCTGAAGAGGCCAATTTGGATGCCAAAATTCTGGTGCAATTATTGTAACATCTGCAGCTGTGTCTACCAAACCTTCTTAGAGAACATCATTTATTTGTATTTTTAATTTTGGTCTTTGTTTATTTATAGAAGATTGCCAAAAATTTGCTTTATGGTTTCTCCTGAATTTCCTGTTCTCTCTGCTACAGCTGTTCTATTACTTTGATTAGCCTGGTTTGTTCCAATAGGCATTTGGTTATTTAATTGCTCTGAGAAGGGGTTTCTTCTACGATGGCAAGGAAGGACTGAACTGAATTTGCTGTGGGGGCCTGCAATAGGCCCCTCAGGGAATTTCCTGATGGCAGAGGCAAAGGATTACCTTATCTGTCCCCTATTGATCTAATTCGTTAGTCCAATGTTTACCCTTACCACACCTTCTGCATAATCCAGAAGGGAGGGGCATTCTGTTGCTATTGTTCCTTGAATAAACATTGTTTCTAGGAATGCCCTGTTTACACTCCCTTTTCAAATGACCTTGTTTGCCACAATTAAACCTTTTGACATTATTATTTTTCCTCAAGGCTTTTGATATCACCTCTTCTATCCACATATCATCATGGTCTTGAGACTCAATATTAATTGTGTCCCTGATCCAATCCTCCAAGGGTGCTGATCTTGCCTTTAACAGTATGCTTATTCTTTTGCATGCTGTATTTGAGTTCTCAAAAGCCAAAGATTCAATTGTTATCTGTCTATCTTCTGAATTTGGTATCATTCTATAGACTGCTGAAGACAGCCTTTGTAAGAAATTTGTGAAGGATTCTCTGCGGCCTTGTATAACTTTCATAAATGACTCCATTTTTTTCCTGCTTCCTCAATTCTGTCCCATGCATTCATGGCTGCCATGCAGCATAGAATTAGGTGAAAGGATGAACGGTGCTGATAGTGAAGGTGGTTACCAGTGGAAAAGTCATGAGCCATGGCCATGATTATTAGAGTTACAGAGGGCTTTATTAGAAGGAAGGAGGGGATAGGAGAGAGGAGAGCCAGGCCTGGGGGGAGTGATCAGAGCAGAGCAGAGAGGAAAGAGAAAACACAGAGAGAGAGAGAGAACAGTGGGGGTCCACGTCCAGCTTTTTAAGGTGGGGATTGCGTGACCACATGGTAGGTACATAGTGGCAAGCGGCTGCTGATGATGTAAGATGCCAGACCCCGAGGAATGAGAGCAGAATCCTAACATTCCAGACTTCTTGCTTATTATTTTTTAAAAAAAGAAAGTAAATAGGAATAGGGGCATCATTTCCCCAGAAAAACTGCTTCCAGCTGACTTGGTGGGTGTTGGTTGGCTCTTAGGGGAGTGTAGGGAGGGAAGCTTCTGAGGTAGACAGGCATTCTGGGATGATGGGCTGTCCTGCCACCCTGGAGCCATCCATCCCTCTTGGCTTGGCACTCTGGCCACTTTTGTGTCTGACAGGATGCTGCTGAGACAGAAAAGGCCAAGTAGATCCAACCTGTCCAGATGGATTTTAGTTTGGTTATCATATAAACATTGTCTTTGTATATCAGCATAATTGCTCTCTCCAAGAAGCTGATCCTGGGAAATTTACATACCTCTAGTCTTACATTGTTGTTCTATTGTTTTAGCCTCCTCTTTAAACCATGTTCTTCACTGTAACTGTGGAATCGCCTCTAGGACAGCTGTAATTATCTCTTTCCAGTCCTGAAGGATAATTCTATTACAAGTTGACCATGAGTTTAACATCTGTTTTACAAATGAAGAATGCATGCCATAAGATATTAGAGCTTCTTTAAATCTCCTTAAATCTAACATTTCCACTGGAGTCCAATTAGCTTGTACACACCCTTGAGCAGGTAGTTCTTGTAAGGGTACTGGATAGATTAAGTTTGGTTGTTTGAAAACAGGCTTTCTCTGTAGCTAAAGTTTTCCTGCCTGGCCCACAGGCAGGACAAATCTTTCTCACCTTCCAGTCCCACAGCCGCTCAGACCCAACCAAGTAAACACAGAGACTTATATTGCTTACAAACTGTATGGCCGTGGCAGGCTTCTTGCTAACTGTTCTTACAGATTAAATTAATCCATTTCCATAAATCTATACCTTGCCATGTGGCTCATGGCTTACCGGCATCTTCACATGCTGTTTGTCATCATGGCGGCTGGCAGTGTCTCTCCCACTCAGCCTTCCACTTCTCAGCTTTATTCTCCTCCTTGTCCTGCCTATACTTCCTGCCTGGCCACCAGCCAATTAGTGATTTATTTATTGACCAATCAGCAACACACTTGACATACAGACCATCCCACAGCACTTCCCCTTTTCTTTTTTAAAAAGGAAGGTTTTAACCTTAACAAAGTAAAATTACATATAATTTGGGAATTTGGGCGTAGCTTCTCTTACTACTTCCTGCTGGAGGGGGGCACTGTATCTTAATGGGGACACAAAGAAAATTTTAGGATTATGGAATAGTCGTGAGGCTGTATCGTCTGAGCCAGTTGCCTTGAAACCATTCTGGATGTTGGATCATCTGGGCCTTGGTGTCACCGGAGACCTTTCAGGGGGTCTTGGCTGGTCAAACCTGATGTATCTTAATCTGGAACAAATCCATAGCCTTTGGCTTTCTGTGGGAACAAAAGCAGAGACTCTTTTCCAAAGTAACATATCCTTATATCCAAATTTTGAAGTCAAGGTACCTTTAAAATATACATTTTGGTTTAACTCAACATCTTTTATGATCAAATGTTTTTCTGCAGTTAAAAATCCCAAAGACAACACAATCCAGATTCTCTGTGTAATATTCATCTTTATGTGGCTTATTTTTATATTAATTTTACTGTCTCTTTAAAGACTTTATTTTTTAAAACTATGTATTTGTTTCTATAACTGTATATATCACCTTTTTTGTCTCTTTCAAGCCTACATATATTTTACACAATTGTAAACTATTACATCTGAATCTGTCTTATTGTGAATCTATTGCAATAAACTGCAGCAGCTGTGGCTGTTGGCTCTGCCCACCTCAGCTTCCCAACATGGCAGTGGTACGATACATTTACCGCCAGGTCTGGGAGCTATTGTGGGTCTATGCTTTTATCCAAGCAGTGGGTAGCCCAAAAACCTCTTTTTCTATTTTGTACTAGCAAAGGCTAAATCCACCACGCAGCTTGATGTGCCATTTGCAGAGGCCTCATTCCCACCATACTGCAGGTCGAGCACGCAGGCTAGGAACCTGCCAGTAGCTCAAACCAGCAGCTGCCGCTCATTTGAGAGAGACAACTAGGAAGCTGTTTTTAGCTCCATTTTAGAATCTTTTCTCAGGTTTTAGGTGGAAACTCTTGCCACCACGTTGGACGCCATTTGTAGCTAAAGTTTTCCTGCCTGGCCCACAGTCAGGACAAATCTCTTTCACCTGCCAGTCCCACAGCCGCTCAGACCCAACCAAGTAAACACAGAGACTTATATTGCTTACAAACTGTATGGCCGTGGCAGGCTTCTTGCTAACTGTTCTTACAGATTAAATTAATCCATTTCCATAAATCTATACCTTGCCATGTGGCTCATGGCTTACCGGCATCTTCACATGCTGTTTGTCATCATGGTGGCTGGCAGTGTCTCTCCCACTCAGCCTTCCACTTCTCAGCTTTATTCTCCTCCTTGTCCTGCCTATACTTCCTGCCTGGCCACCAGCCAATCAGTGATTTATTTATTGACCAATCAGCAACACACCATACAGACCATCCCACGGCACTTCTCTCTGTAACTGTATAATTCAATCTTGATATAATTTAACTTTTAAATTCTCCTGTCTGGGTCTAAATTTCTCTGTGATTCATTTTAACAGGTTTTTCTAAAGCTTTTGTCTTGGAACTTAAATTGACCAACTTTTTTAATGCTAAAATAAAAATGATCAAGCAATTAATTTTCATAATTGATGTTACATACATCCCATAAGCATTAATTATCCTCTCATTTAATTGTTCCATTTTCAGACTGCCTAATGTGTTATCAAACAGAGACCAAATTCTTTCCATTATAAAAATGTTTTCCATTTTTTAATGTGGGAAAAAATTCTCTTTTAACTAATTTCACCCTTTAAGATATCTTAATTGACTTACCAAGTCTGTCAACTGTGTATAACAGTAGAAGTCTAAGAGACCTAGTGTGATGGCAGTCCAAGATGGGAATCCAGAGGGAGCCCACCACCCACCAAGAGAAAGAAAGTCAAAGAGAGTCCAGCCACATAGTCCAGCCACGTGCTCTGGCCTTTAATGAATTCTTGCCATATTCATTGGGTGCCAATTTTAGACAAATTTCTAAATGGTCTTACTAAATAAAAAAATGGAGACAAATATAGGGGTGAAAGCCTTAGAGAGAGAGCAGGGAAATAGGGAAAGCTACATGCCAACCTTACTTCATCACTCCACAGCTTCCAAATGCCACCACTTCCTGTTTCCCCACACCTATATGCCTTGCTGTTCTGCCATTTGATTTGCTTTCTCCATTCAGCTACATCACTTCCTCTTTCTAACCAGCTCTGTCACTTCCTGTCTGTCTGTACAAACCTCCAGACCTCCATGGTTAACTAGTTTTGGAATTTAAGCTGTGTGCCACCACACCTGGCACTGTTTCCAGTGTGGCCTTGAACACACAGAGATCCTGCCTGCCAAGTGATAGGATTAAGGGCATGTGCTACCGTTGCCTAACTTCTTTGTTCACTTAAAATCACTTGCTATTTTCTCTGATCTCCAGGCAAACTTTATTTATTAAAGCACAAATAAAATATCACCATATTTCAGCACAAATAAAATATCACCCCATATATATTAATATATATTAATTCACACACATGCACACACATGTGCTGTGGGTTGTATGGCAAATGTGTTGCTTATTAATCAATAAAACACTGATTGGCCGTTGGCTAGGCAGGAAGTATAGGCGGGGCAAGGAGGAGAATAAAGCTGGGAAGTGGAAGGCTGAGTCAGAGAGACACTGCCAGCCGCCACGAAGAAAAACAGCATGTGAAGATGCTGGTAAGCCATGAGCCATGTGGCAAGGTATAGATTAATGGAAATGGATTAATTTAAGCTGTAAGAACAGTTAGCAAGAAGCCTGCCACGGCCATACAGTTTGTAAGCAACATAAGTCTCTGTGTTTACTTGGTCAGGTCTGAGAGGCTGTGGGACTGGCAGGTGAAAGAGATTTGCCCTGACTGTGGGCCAGGCAGGTTTACAATGTGTGTAAAAGATATGTAGTTTACAATGTGTGTAAAAGATACGTAGGCTTGAAAGAGACAGAAAAGGTGATATATAGAGTTATAGAAACAAATACATAGTTTTAAAAAATAAAGTCATTAAAGAGACAGTAAAGGTAGTATAAAAAATAAGCCACGTAAAAATGGATATTACATAGAGAATCTGGATTGTGTTGTCTTTGGGATTTTTAACTGCAGAAAAACATTTGATTGTAAAAGCTGTTGAGTTATGCCAATATGTATATTTTAAAGGTACTTTGACTTCAAAATTTGAATATAAGGATATGTTGTTTTGGAAAGGAGACTCTGCTTTTGTTCCCACAGAAAGCCAGAGGCTATGGATTTGTTCAAGATTAAGATACATCAGATTTGACCAGCCAAGACCCCCTGAAAGGTCTCCAATGACACCATGGCCCAGATGATCCAACATCCAGAATGGTTTGAAGGCATCTGGCTCAGACGATACAGCCTCATGGACTATTCCATAATTCTAAAATTTTCTTTGTTTCCCCATAAGATACAGTGCCCCCTTCCAGCAGGAAGTAGTAAGAGAAGCTACGTCCAAATTCCCAAATTATATGTAATTTTACTTTGTTAAGGTTAAAACCTTCCTTTTTGAAAAAAAAAAAAGGGGGAAGTGCTGTGGGTTGTATGGCAAATGTGTTGCTTATTAATCAATAAAACACTGATTGGCCGTTGGCTAGGCAGGAAGTATAGGCGGGACAAGGAGGAGAATAAAGCTGGGAAGTGGAAGGCTGAGTCAGAGAGACACTGCCAGCCGCCACGAAGAAAAACAGCATGTGAAGATGCTGGTAAGCCATGAGCCATGTGGCAAGGTATAGATTAATGGAAATGGATTAATTTAAGCTGTAAGAACAGTTAGCAAGAAGCCTGCCACAGCCATACAGTTTGTAAGCAACATAAGTCTCTGTGTTTACTTGGTCAGGTCTGAGAGGCTGTGGGACTGGCAGGTGAAAGAGATTTGCCCTGACTGTGGGCCAGGCAGGAAAACTCTAGCAACACACATGTGTGTGTATAGTTTAAGTAAACAGAAAATGATTCCCTGTGACATTTACAAATGTACTTGTCATTTTGTTATTTATACCTCTGTCAGCTCTCCATCCCCTCTACAGGTAAGTTTCCCACCTCTTAGATTTCCCATTTTCCCTTTTAAATACCTCTGCCATAGTAGTCCCCTCTCTGGAACTCTTTCTCTGCTTTACCCCTGCTATGGACATTTTTTTAAAAAACATTTTTCTTTTACTGAAAATAGATTCTTTTCTCATACAATATATCTTGATTATAGTTCTTCTTCCCTCTACTCCTCCCAGTTTTCCCCCACATCTCCTCCCCTCTGAATCCACTTCATTTCTGTCTCTCATTAGAAAATAACAGACTTCTAAGAGATAACACTCAAACATGACAAAATAAAATATAATAAAATGAAGCAAAATTATCTTATTGAAGTTGGACACAGCAACTCAACAGAAGGAAAAAAATCCCAATGGCAGGCACAAAAGTCAGAGACCCATTCATTTTCAGCCAGGGTCCCCATAAAAATACTAAACTAATTGCTATAATATATACACGGAGGACCTAGTGCAGAACCATGTAGGCCCTGTGCTTGAGGCTTCAGTCTCTGTGAGCTCAACTGTGCCTGGCTTGGTTGATTTAGAGGGCCTTGTTTTCCTGGTGTCCTCCATCCCTTCTGGCTCTTACATTCTTTCTGGCTCCTCTTCCTTAGAATTCCCTGAGCTCCAAGAGAATAGGTTTGATAGAGATCTCCAATTTAGACTTTCTCTCCACTTGATGTCTATCTGTGGGTCTCATATTTGTTCCCATCTGCTGCTGGAGGAAGCCTCTTTGATGATAACTGGATAAGGCACCAATCTATGAGTATAGTAAAATATCATTAGGAATCATTTTATTGATATTTTTAGAGTGGTAATGTTTGGTTTTACCCTAGGTCTCTGGGCTTTCTAGTTCCTAATTCTTAGTTACCCATACACTGTTGGGTATGGTTTCCTTCTTGTAGAGTGGGCCTTAGGTCAATTAAGATATTTGTTGGCTTCTTCCACAAGTTTTGTGCCACAACTGCCCTAGTATATTATCCAAGCAGGACAGATTGCATGTCAGAGATTTTGTGTCTGGGTTTGTGTCCATGATTATCTTTCAGTATCCTGCAGAGTACCTGTCTGCACCACAGAGACAGGAGCATGGGTGTGAGGAGTCCATGTAGGATCCCACTTGAATTCTCCACATTCAATGAGTTCTGTGTGTTGTTGTCCTTTGGCAATGGGACCCTGCTGTCAGTTTGCAGAAAGCAACCTTTTGTCTTGGAAACAGACTAGGTTGTTTGGAGATTTTCAGTGGATTCCCTTGGCACCATGGCCATTTTTAAATTTTTGCTTTCTTCAGTTACTCCAGGTTATATACTCACATACAAAAATACTCATATTTGGGATACAGAAATAAGACAGAATATACAGATTTTGTCTTTCTGGGTCTGGGTCACCTTACTTGGTATAATATTTTCTAGTTCCACTCATTTGCTGAACATTTCATGATTTTTCTTTAAAGTAAATAATATTCTGTGCTATGTATGTGCCACATTTTCATTATCCATTCATCATGGAAAGAATATTCAGATTATTTCCATTTTAGCTATTTTAAATACAGCAACAATAAACATGGCGATCAAGTGTCTCTTAAGTAGGATGTTGAGTTCTTATGGCATATATGAAGGAGTGGTATATCTGGATCATGTGGTAGATTTATGTTTGGCTTTTTGAGAGTTCTCCACACTGATTTTTATATAGCCTGCATTAGTCTGCAATTTTTCATGGACTACTGCTAGCACCCTGTATAGCTGTTCTTTGCCTACCTATGTGTCCAGTCAAACACTCTTTGGTTCCCCTATGAAAATCATTGGGAATGTACTAATTCAACAAAATCCTAGTTTTCACCAACCAAAAGGCTTAGAATGCCATCACATGGCATCAGAAGCCCATGGCTTTAGTGTCACCACTAAAAAAAAAAATCTCTTAAAGTTTCTACCAGTGTATTTTTAAAGTGCCTTCATATATGACTTTCTTTGTTTTGTTACAGTAAAAACTTCATCAAACTGTTATCATGTTGGGAAAAGGAATTTGTAGTCACCTAAATCTGTATTCCTGGGTCCGCATTCCTCATATTCAGTTATAGAATAAATGGTATCTTATCGTCTTTGAGATGAGAGTTGTGATTTCTTGCCTCAATATATCTTTTGAGTAGAATTTATCTGTTCTTATCCTGACTCTCATTTACTTTCTCTCACCCACCCACTTTTCCATTTTCACTAGTTTGTATTTTACATTTTAACTAACACAGTAGTTATATTTGCTTATGGAAGTATGAAATATTAATAAATGTCTATAATGTATAATGATCAAATCATGATAGCACTTGCAATTCCTTATGCATTTAAGTTTTTGGATCAGCACATAATAATGGAGTGTATTAATGATATGTCAGTAATCCTATACTGTATGTATCAATTATATGAAGGTGATTATATCTACATCTTCATACCACATTCTACTTGGACCCCTCAACCTCCTCATAAAGACATTTGTTAGAACAATATTAGGAATCACTCACACAAAAAGTAACAAGGTGACATTTAAAAACTCTCTGAGAACCCAATTCTTCTGCTTCTCTCCTCGGATTGGGTAGAACTCTGTGACTGCATTATAGCCATTTGGTTGAAAGGCCTCTTCCTGAGATTTGCTTAGCAGGTCTATTCACTGTGGTACCTTAATCTTCCTCTTGCTTATAATCAAATGCATCCTGAGGTTCTCAGACTTGCTACAAAGTCATTATCATAAGCATATTAGTATATGTCACTCCAGGTCCTTCACATAAAGCAGTCATATGCAGTATTTCTAACAAAGTTTCAAATAAAATGAACACACCATTTCTTTTTCAAAATTACATTCATTGAAGATTCTTGGTAAAGACCTAACATGATACATGATACACATTTTGGGGGCCAACAGTGGGATAGGAGCCTTGTGCATGATCAGTGTGTTTTACCACTGAGTTATACATCCAACCCTTGTGCTGGATTCTATTGCAGAATCTCCACCTGTGTAGGAACCTGTAGTGTCAGCAAGCTAATTGAAGTTAGAGACACCCAATGTATCTACTCCATTCAAATTTACACTGAAACGTGAGTCCTTTGTAATTCTTATGTAAAAGGAAATTGCTCTATAATTGGCTTTCTTATATTCTTATTGTTGACATTCAAGGACCAGAACATTATTTGTGTTGAGAACTGTTTTACAGATATTTAACTGGACTCTTTGGATATGACCAAAGAGCTTATGGAATAAAATCTTTATAATTGATAATTACTGTCCCAATGTGTGTTGTAGCCCATCTGGGTTTCCTGGTGGCTTTATCCAGCAGGTATGCATAAAGAGGATGATTGGACCACAGGCCTTAGTGCAGGTGCTTGGAAGGGTCTACACTTGGCAAGGAGGAGGTATCTTGTTCCTCCCCTTGGCATTGTGATAAAAAGCCCTTTGGAATAAAGTTCAGGACTGGTGGGTTGAGACCCAGGTCCTCCTGAGGCTATCTTGTGTTTTCTGTCTTTCCTCTCATCATCTAGGTATCACGAGCTAATATTTCTCACTTCTCCCTACTCTAGAGTACTCTGGGTCATAGAAGTGGTGGCTGGTCTACCACAAGTGTGTGAAAATTGGAACCCTATACCAAGGTTCAAATTTATAAAATCTTTCACTCCCATTTCAACAATAAGTATGGAGTTCATAATAGCACTTCTTCTTTTTTTTTAGTAAGTTTTTTTTTAATTTATTTATTATGTATATAGAAGAGGGCCCCAGATCTCATTACAGATGGTTGTGAGCCACCATGTGGGTGACTGGGAATTGAACTCAGGACCTCTGGAAGAGCAGTCTGTGTTCTTAACCTCTGAGCCATCTCTCCAGCCCCCCAATAATAGCACTTCTATCTCATAAAATACTCTTTACTAAAAGTCAAATTACATAATTTCCGTAAGATTTTAAACTTGAGTTATTGCTATGATTTAAATATGTAATGACCCTCATAGGGACATACAAATATGCATTTGAACATTTAGACCCCAGCTCATGGTGTTGTTAGGGAACCTGTAAGAGATGAAGCCTGTGAAAAGCCCCATTTTGATCTATTTCCCAGGGCTTTCTAAGATAGTCCCCAAATACACAGCCTATTGCCACTGCCCTTGGTTATTCCCCAGAGGTGGAAGGTAAGTCCTTATTGCTGAAAACACTGTGCTCTTCAGAAATAGGGCTGCAGAGACCCCTGAGCTGGGACCAACCTGAAAGTTCCTTCCCTGAAGACTGCTTTTCATGGCACCAGAAGGTAAGCTTACAAACAAGAGAAGCTATTTTCCTACTCAGCTATGATATCTATGAAGCACACCAATGACCAGCATGGCACGATAACCTTAAGGGTGCACTACCTTGGCCATAACTAACTGTTCTCTAATTGGATTTAAGACCCTCTCAACAAGATGTAGACCATGCCTGATACTGGAAACCTAGATAACTACTCTGTGCTAGTGGAGTCATAAAAGAGAATCTAGAACTACCACTTTAGTAAACCTGTATAATCCCTAATAACAATCTGTAAATATTTGTTCTCTCTTTTTTTTCTTGCTTTTCTGAGACAGGGTTCCTCTGTGTAGCCTTCACTGCCTTGGAACTCACATTGTAGACCAGGATAGCCTTAAACTCAAAGAGATCTGCCTTTGTTTGCCTCCTGAGTGCTGGGATTAAAGTCATATGCCACCACTACCCAGCCTAAACATGTTCTTATACATACATATAAGTGTAGTTAAACATGTGTTCTTACATACACATGTAAGTGTAGTTAAACATGTGTTCTTACACACACATATATAAGTGTAGTTAAACATGTGTTCTTATACACCCATACAAGTGTAAACATGTGTTCTTATACACACATACAAGTGTAGTTAAACATGTGTTCTTATACACACATACAAGTGTAGTTAAACATGTGTTCTTATACACATATATAAATGTAGCCTTCACTCCTCATTGAGGAAATTTCTCTTTGCAACACATGGAGGCCATTACAGAAAACCACAAACAATCAAAACGAAGTCCCGTACCAATGAATACATCTACAAAACACTCCTGCTCCAAAGGCTCAAAGTACATTGTGGAAAGGGACACAAAGATTATAAGAGGCAGATTATCAGGGACTTTGCTATGATATTGTCTCTCCTAGTAATACCAGAAGCTATACCTATAGAGTCTCACCAACTTGGCTTCTCAAATGTAAACTGAACAAGGACGACACCAATGACTACACCAGACTGGATGGAGGAAAATCCACAAGGCCTCCATCCTACACAAAGAATGATAGGCAACTGAGGAAAGCTGGGAACAGGGGACATGACATTACCCTCGGAAAATCATAGGAATTATATGTTCTGTAACAAGCATTTAGCCCTAAAAACATATAAGTATGACTGAACAGGTTATATTTAGGAATATTTATATATATACATAAACTTATATGTATGTAATAACAATTAGAAAAAAAAGAGGCCATGAATTTGAATGAGAGCAGGAAGGGGTATATGGGAAGGTTTGGAGGGAGAAAAGGAGAAATGTTGTAGTCAAATTTTGCCCCAAAAATATAAATACAAATAAGAGGTGGAGCCTTGCAGGAGGTCACTGGGGATGGGCTTGGAGGTTGTACAGCCTACCACCATTCCATATTCTCTCTCTTTCCTCTGTGCAGATCATGTGTGATCACTCTGCTTCCTGACCGCCATGTGTCCTCATGCATCACCTGTGAAGCTGTAAATCAAAATAAACTCCTCTAAGTTGATTTTTGTCAGGACATTATATGACAGCAACAGAAATAAACTTGTACCAATATTAGTCCCTAAATAAATATACTTATAAAGAAGGTATAGTGAGACTGACTGATAGATTAACTGATTAATTAGGACTTCAATGAAATTGATCAGAAGCCGTAGTAGAAGTTTCCTCAATTTGCCATAATCCAGACACCTTTCTACCAGCATATTTGAAAAAATGTATCAATTTAAAACTTCTCTTGGTTCTGAAACAGTGAAACTTCATGAAATTGCTACATCTTCAGAGGATGATATTTGGTCCAACCTGGACATGTGGTCCTGGGCCATGTTCAGACTTCAGAATAACTATTTCTCCTTATCTTAGCGACAAGAACTGTTTTTGCATCATTAGTTCACAGATGAGCATCTCTTCTAATGAGCATCCACTTCAAAATGATGGAACTAAATGGCAGCTCTAGGGCTCAGATGATAAAGTTTCTAGCCAGGTTTAGTAAAGCACCCTGGAAACAAGTTCCGATATTTTATGCGAAAGGAACACACAAATACCCATCTTGTTAAATAAAGGCTAATAATTATGTAAACATGCCACAAGGTTTGTACCCACCACCACCAATGCTGTAATTATCCATGGGAGCCAATCAAGAAAGGTTCATCACTGTTAAGATTCAACCTGAAGCAGGGAGGTAACGCTAGGAGATCAGGTCTCTTGGCATATGCGAGTCTATGGAGAAGGAAGAATTAAAAAATAGATTTACTGATTGTAAACTAGCCCCCAAGGGAAAGAGAATCAGAAGGAGAATTTTTTCTTTCCAGGCCAGTGCTCCACAGGGAAATTGGGCAGTTAGAGAATGATGTAAGCAGAGAAGAGTGTTTCTAATGAGCAGTTATAGGGAGCCGAATCTGCCTCCTCTGATGACTCTAAGACTGAGCAGCATTGGGTTAGACAACATGCAGGATATCATTTGAGGTCTTAAGTCTCCATAGGGGACAAACCCTCGACCCCTTACTGTTCTGCCACCTTGTGAGCCAGAGCTTCAGTCTGCATCTTCAGTCATCCAGGGAAGACCTCGACCTTCATGAGGAGACCTTCCTCCACATTCCTGTGTCAAAGGGAGTCTTAGCTCAGTGGATACTTCAGGGAAGGAGATGAGGATGGAACCTGAGAACACCTACCCAAGGTCAGCTGAGAACCAGGCCTACCTAGCCCAGAGTGGGATTGTTGTGGTTGGCTGCTTTGTGATTCATTATTTATTATAAATATGTCATTTATTCATTATTATTAATTTGTTCCTTATTTTGTATGTATTCATAAAGTTAAAACAAGAAATGAATGTTGAGCTGATTAGCACCAGGTTAATGGCTGACAACAAATTGATAGAAGGCTTAAAATGCTTCCAGTGAAAGTAATTCTGCTAATCTTCTCAATTACGGGGATTTGATATGCAGGGTATTAGTTGTGGAGTAGAATTTTTTTCTGTTTAAGATGAGACATATTCATCTATGTTTGCATTGAGGAGAAGAATGCAGAGAAGGGAGTTTTTGAAAATCTTATCTAGCAATAGAAATATTCCTGATGTACTATTCAATGTGTATTACCTTTCCTCTGGGTATCCATATGGAAACTACTTTGTACGTAAGTAATGTATGCCTATGAGCTCTAGTTCATAATTATTTCAATACCTGAGACTGTGTGTATTCATATTTGTTAATCATTTCCTTTATGTGGTGCAAGCCTCTGATCAAGGCTTTGTCTTGTATACTGGGGCAGAACACTTTTGATCTTGGTTTCCAGTGCTTTCTGTCAAAGAAAATATTACTGTATTCTGCCTGATAGACTACTCTTTTGCCATAAATCACTTTCATGTATGTATTTTTCCTCTGTTTTCATTTTATCCTTATTTATCACTCTTTTCATATAAATGTATATATATATATATATATATATATATATATATATATGTTACTTAAATGAGTTGAGGAAGTTAATAAAAGTTAGCCCTTTGTTCATTTGTCCATATGAAGCTTACAAAGTAGAAATTATATGTACTACTGTACAATGGGCATGTCCTGTACCCAGTCAGTGTGAGTAGATCATGAAGATCATATCCCTAGCAACAGAGGCTCAGGTATTACGGTGGGGGTAGTGGGACTGTAGACATGCATGATTCTCAGAGCAGGGGTGCCTGGACCCATGTATTCCAACATAATTCTTATAATATAGAATGATAACTAATTTAATCATACTATGCCATGTATCCACTTTGCTCAGTGGATGTCTTTGCATCAAAATTAATAATAAGCCATAAGTAGATATTGTGAAGGAGGGTCACTCTCACAGTTCCTGTCCCAGCTGGGAAACCTCCACATTCCTCAACTCCCTGTGATGTCATCTGTTACCACTTCCCTTTCTCATTGACCTCCCACTAGCTCCTTCATGGGTGTGAACATCTGAAAGAAACACCTACTTCAGGGCTTTTCTGCAGGTTATTCCTGACTTTTACATCTCCTCATCCTTCCTCATCTCCTCCTCATCCTCTTTTTCTTCTTATTTATCATCATCATGGTTATTGTCATTTACTTCTTCCTCCTCCTCCTTCTCCACCTTCTTCTAATTATTATCTATACATTGCATAACAGGATGGATTTTTATTATGATGTATTTGAATATCAAAATTTTTTGAGTTATTTAAACATTTATTTATTTTGTGTTTAGAGGGCTGGAGAGATGGCTAACCTGCTAAAGGCCAGGCTCACAACCAAAAATATTTTGTGTTTGAAAATATTCACAGAAAACAGAGGACAACTTGAAGGGGGTACTTCTTTCCTTCTACCACTTGGGTTGATCTCTTGCTATTGGCCTCAGATTGTCTGGCTTGCTGGTCTCTGCTTAGATCATCTTCTCTGCCAACAATGTCTTGGTATCTATAAAAAATAATTATTTCTGGGTGTTGATGATACATATTATTGAAAGTGTGCTTAGTATACCCATGTGGTCACAGACCCAACACCTCACACATGGTTCCGTATATTCATTCCTTTATACATGTTTTTCTTCATAATACCTTCACCATCTTTCATGTCATATTATTACTTATTTCAAAAGAATTCTACAGAGGTATAAATACTTTTTACAAAGACCAGAAATATTTAATTCATATCATCTGGTTATTTTGTCTATATGAGAATATGTGTTTATAGATAAAAATAATATACAGCTAATGTCTTTATCTGGATGTCTTTTTTTTGCGTGTCATTGATATGTGGAAACTCCCGTTTCCTAGCAGCCTCTGGTCACTGTGGAGACAACACTTAGAACAGGGGTGACAGTCAATACAAATTACTCAACCTTAAGAAACAATTTCTCATGAAATCTGTGACCTCTCAGGGAAATGCTTCAGTGTAAGACAGGGATTCCTAATCAGTAACAGCACTAGAGATGTCCTGTGAGGTAGCAGAGCCTTGAATAAAATTAAGAAATGTATTTGCTGTAGCATACAAATTATATTGTTTATTCCTTTCAGTGACATCAGTTTTCATGAATATTTCTCATGTTGCTTTTTTGCCATAGTGACATAAAGCACATGGAGCCAAGAAACAACACACGCCTTTTAGAATTTGTTCTATTGGGATTTTCACAGGACCCAGACCTGCAGCCTGTTTTATGTGGCCTTTTCCTCTCCATGTACTTGATCACTGTAGCTGGAAACTTGCTCATCATTCTGGCCATCATCTTGGATGCCAACCTGCACACGCCCATGTACTTCTTTCTCTCTAACCTGTCATTTGTGGACATTTGTTTTACCTCCACTACTGTCCCAAAGATGCTGGTGAATATTCAGACTAAGAGAAAAACCATTACCTATGCAGATTGCATCACCCAGATGTACTTTTTTCTGATTTTTGTGGAATTGGACAACTTCCTCCTGGCTGTAATGGCCTATGACCACTATGTAGCCATCTGTCATCCCCTGCATTACACTAGCATCATGAGCCACAGACTCTGTGGATTTCTGGTTCTGGTATCTTGGATTGTAAGTGTCCTTCATGCCTTATTACAAAGTATGATGGTTTTGCGGCTGTCCTTCTGCAAAGACTTGGAAATCCCACACTTCTTCTGTGAATTGAATCAGGTGGCCCAGCTCACTTGTTCTGACACCTTTCTTAATGATGTGGTCATGTATTTTGCACTTGTGCTATTGGCTACTGTTCCTCTCTCTGGCATCCTTTACTCTTACTCCAAGATAGTGTCTTCTATACGTGCAATCTCCACGGCTCAGGGGAAGTACAAAGCATTTTTCACCTGTGCATCTCATCTCTCCCTTGTCTCCTTATTTTACTGCACAGGCCTAGGAGTGTACCTCAGTTCTGCTGCAAACCACAGCTCACAAGCAAGTGCAACAGCTTCAGTGATGTATACAGTGATCACCCCCATGCTGAACCCCTTCATCTACAGTCTGAGGAATCAAGATGTAAAAAGAGCCCTAAAAAGACTCTTAGTGGGGAAACTATGAATGGTATCTGCATACCTGAGGTTAAAAACTTACCATTATTGCAGTCATCAAAGCTTAAAAGTCATAAGCTTGGATTCTGGGATTAGATGGTAGAAGCAGATGTATTTTATTTATTTTCTGGAGTTTACCTTACACGAGTCCAATCTTAGCACTCTATAAGAATATTTATTAAGTATTCTACTGTGTCTCATGTGGTAATATATTGTGTACCCTAATAAACTTGCCTGAGGATCAGAGGACTGCTGTGGGATGTTCTGTATGGCAAATGTGTTGCTAATTAGTCATAAATAAAACACTGATTGGCCATTGGCTAGGCAGGAAGTGTAGGCGGGACAAGGAGGAGAATAAAGCTGGGAAGTAGAAGGCTGAGTCAGAGAGACACTGCCAGCCGCCACGATGAGAAACAGCATGTGAAGATGCTGGTAAGCCATGAGCCACGTGGCAAGGTATAGATTTATAGAAATGGATTAATTTAAGCTGTAAGAAAAGTTAGCAAGAAGCCTGCCACAGCCATACAGTTTGTAAACAATATAAGTCTCTGTGTTTACTTGGTTGGGTCTGATCGGCTGTGGGACTGGCAGGTGAGAGAGATTTGTCCTAACTGTGGGTCAGGCAGGAAAACTCTAGCTACAAATGGCGTCCAACGTGGTGGCAAGAGTTTCCACCTAAAAACTGAGAAAAAAGATTCTAAAATGGAGCTAAAAACAGCTTCCTAATTGTCTCTCTCAAATGAGCGGCAGCTGCTGGTTTGAGCTACTTGTGGGTTCCTAGCGTGTGTGCTCGACCTGCTGTATGGCAGGAATGAGGCCTCTGCAAGTGGCACATTAAGCTGCATGGTGGATTTAGACTTTGCTAGTACAAAACCAAAAAAAAGAGGTTTTTGGGCTACACACTGCTTGGATAAAAGCATAGACCCAGGATAGCTCCCAGAGCTGGTGGTAAACGTACCAGCCATGTTGAGAAGCTGAGGTGGGCGGAGCCAGCAGCCACAGCTGCTGCAGCTTAAAGCAATAGATTCATAATAAGACAGATTCAGATGTAATAGTTTACAATTGTGTAAAATATACATAAGCTTGAAAGAGACAAAAAAGGTGATATATAAAGTTATATAAACAAATACATAGTTTTAAAAAATAAAGTCTTTAAAGAGACAGTAAAGTTAATATAAAAAATAAGCTACATAAAGATGAATATTACACAGAGAATCTGGATTGTGTTGTCTTTGGGATTTTTAACTGCAGAAAAACATTTGATTGTAAAAGCTATTGAGTTATGCCAAAATGTATATTTTAAAGGTACCTTGACTTCAAAATTTGGATATAAGAATATGTTACTTTGGAAAAGAGTCTCTGCTTTTGTACCCACAGAAAGCCAGAGGCTATGGATTTGTTCCAGATTAAGATACATGAGGTTTGACCAGCCAAGACCCCCTGAAAGGTCTCCGATGACACCATGGCCCAGATGATCCAACATCCAGAATGGTTTGAAGGCATCTGGCTCAGATGATACACCCTCATGGACTATTCCATAATCCTAAAATTTTCTTTGTGTCCCCATAAGATACAGTGCCCCCCTCCAGCAGGAAGTAGTAAGAGAAGCTATGCCTAAATTCCCAAATTATATGTAATTTTATTTTGTTAAGGTTAAAACCTTCCTTTTTGAAAAAAAAAAAAAGGGAAGTGCTGTGGGATGTTCTGTATGGCAAATGTGTTGCTAATTAGTCAATAAATAAAACACTGATTGGCCATTGGCTAGGCAGGAAGTATAGGCAGGACAAGGAGGAGAATAAAGCTGGGAAGTGAAAGGCTGAGTCAGAGAGACACTGCCAGCTGCCACGATGAGAAACAGCATGTGAAGATGCCGGTAAGCCACGAGCTACATGGCAAGGTATAGATTTATAGAAATAGATTAATTCAAGCTGTAAGAAAAGTTAGCAAGAAGCCTGCCATGGCCATACAGTTTGTAAACAATATAAGTCTCTGTGTTTACTTGGTTGGGTCTGAGTGGCTGTGGGACTGGCAGGTGAGAGAGATTTGTCCTAACTATGGGTCAGGCAGGAAAACTCTAGCTACAGAGGACAGAGCCAGCCACTAGATTAGACATAGAGGCCAAGCAGTGGTGGCACACAGCTTTAATCCCAGTACTGGGAAGCACATATGCCTTTAATCCCAGGAAGTGATGACAGGGTGGAGAAAGGTATATAAGGCATGAGGAAACAGGAACTAAAGCAGTTCAGTTAAGACCCTTTTGGGTGAAGACTCAGAGGATTTCAATCAGAGGATTTGTAAAATTGGTGAGGTAATAGGTGGTAGTTGTGACTTGCTCTGCTTCTCTGATCTTTCAACTTATACCCTGATATCTGGCTCTGAGTTTTTTATTTAAAGAACATCTAAGATTTGAACAACATCTGGAGTCCAACTTGTGGGGCATGAATTCATGACAAAACCACTTGCCTGTGGCTTTGTAGACCCTGTCTCAGGCCTGAGCTGCACAGGGCTGGAATCTCCACCTCATGTAACTGAAGTTTTGCTGTGTCCCACCCAGTCCACAGTTACTCAGACCCAAGTAAACACACAGATGTTTATATTAATTAAAACTACTTGGCCATTAGCTCAGGCCTACCATTGACTAGCTTTTGTGCTTAAACTCAGCCCATTTCTGTTCATCTATATGTTGCCACATGTTCCATGGCTTTACCTGTGTGCCATTACATGCTGCTCCCTGGACAGTGAGCTGGCATCTCCTGACTCAGCCTTCCTCTTCCCAAAATTCTCCTTGTCTGCTTATCCCACCTATACTTCCTGCCTGGCTACTGGACAATCAGCTTTTTATTTATCAACCAATCAGGGCAATACATTCACAGCATACAAACCATCCCATAGCACCTCCCATTTTCTGTCTAATCAAAAAGGAAGGTTTTAACTTTAACATAGTAAAATTACATATAACAGTTATCAAGCAAGAACTACAGTTACAATATCTAGTCTATTTATATTTGGCAAAATTAAAGAAAATATTCTATCTATCCTATATATGTGAGTCTAAAGTTTCATATCTAATTTATCTTTTATCATAACCAAGGAAAATTATAACTATCTAGTCTTCAACTACACCAAAGACCTCAGAAGGTTATAATATTACCTAAGTAAACAGGAAAAGCATTGTAAGCAACTTCCAAAAATCTAGAATGACAGAGACAGCTGCCTGCCTGGACAGTCATCCAAAGTTCCTCAGTAACTTTGGGGCATCTGTCTTCATTCATATCAGCCTATAGTCTCTCAGTCTCTTTTTTCTGTGTCTTGTAGAATATCTGGCAGTTTCTTCTGCAAAGCAGGAACCTGAAGGACCATCTGGCCTTGCAAAGTTCAGTGGTCAACTTCCTATGGGTCCTGCATGTCCAGTCGATACAACATTTTGTCAAGCAGTCCAGGCAAGAACAGTTTCTTGCCCAAGTGGCTATTTTTGCCAAGAGGAAGATAAACTCCATATGGAGTGTCTTCAACACCCATCTTTCTCTTTGAAGTAAATTGGTCCTGCCAGGAGCAGACATGTCTCATTGTCCAGAAAGCCTAAATTTTTAAAACATTTTAAATGCTATATTCTGTAGGTCTTTTTGTTTGAAGATTACCTACCTAACTGAATTATATCTATATATACCTAAAAAACTTAACATGACTACAAGTTTGATTATTATAGATGATTAACTATTAATCTGTATTTCTCAACTATACATTACAATTTCAAATGAGTTGCACAAACAAAATACTTTAAACAAGAATAGAAATATACATCAGTATAACAAGATTAAATTTGTATCAATATACTAAAATCCATAGCAATGTAAAACATTTCAAACAAGTTGCCTTTTTAAAAAAGTAGGTTCATTAATCTACCCTTTTATCTTATATCTATAACCCCACGTGGGCCAGAGTCCCTAACCCACTGGCTAAGTTTCTGTTGCAGCCTCTCTGCAGCAAACTACCCAGGCTCAAGCTTCACACACCCCAGAATTAGCTGCTTTTGCATATTCTCTGGTGCAGAAAGCTGGCTCTTTGGCTTCTTTCTTCTCCTGGTGGGTTCTGGCTTTCTTTGAGCCCTCTCCTCTGGCTGCTGCCACACTGTCATCTGAATTATCTTTATCAGCAGATTTGGTGAGTCAATTAAGATTTTTTTTTTTGGTTTTTCGAGACAGGGTTTCTCTGTGTAGCTTTGCGCCTTTCCTGGAACTCACTTGGTAGCCCAGGCTGGCCTCGAACTCACAGAGATCCTCCTGGCTCTGCCTCCCGAGTGCTGGGATTAAAGGCGTGCGCCACCACCGCCCGGCAATTAAGATTTCTTAAAGGGAGGAATTAATTAAAAGAAAGTTTTTTCCCACATTAAAAAGTGGGAAACATTTTTACAATGGAGAGTATTTGATCGCTGTTTGATAATACGATTGATGTTCTGAAAATGGAACAATTAATATTGATGGGATAGATTTACATGTCAATTATAAATATTATTTGTTTGATCATTTTGTTTTATCATTCAAAAAGTTGGTTACTATGAGTGCCAAGATAAAAGTTTTAGAAAAACTTATTAAAACAGATCATAGAGACATTCAAATCCAGACAGAATTTAAAGAGGAACCAATTTCATCATTGCATTATACAGTTATAGAGAAACAGCCTAAGGCTTTCAAACAGACAACCTTAATCTACCTAGTAACCTTACAGGAACTGTCAAATTCCCAAAGCTGTGTAAGATCTGACTGGACTCCTGTGCAAATGTTAGATTTGAGGAGATTCAAAGAAGCTATAGTGTCATATGGTATGCATTCCCCGTTTGTGAAGCAAATGTTAAATTTGTGGTCAACTTGTATTAGAATTATCCCTCAAGACTGGAGAGATTTGGTTATGGCTGTCCTAGAACCTGGTCTACAATTACAATGAAGGACCTGGTGGAAGGATGAGGCTAAGTCCACTGAACAATGAAGTAGGGCTAGAGGTATTGAAATTTCCCAAGATCAACGTCTTAGAGAAGGTTATTATGCTGATACACAAAGACAATCTTTATATGATGACCATATCCTAGCTTTATGCTGAATGGCAGCCTTGAATGCTTGGGACAGAACTGAAGAAGTAAGAAAGAAAATTGAGTCATTTACAAAAGTTATACAGGGCCCAAAAGAAACCTTCACTGATTTCTTACAAAGTCTGCCTTCAGAAGTAAATAGAATGATACCAAATTCAGAAGCTAGACAAATAATAATTGAATCTCTGGCTTTTGAAATGCTAATGCACAATGCAAAAGGGTAACTAGGCCATTAAGGGCAAGATCAGTATCATTGGAGGAATAGATCCAAGACACAATGAATATTGAATCTCATAACCATGATGATACTTGGATAGGAAAGGTGATTTCCAGAAGTTTGAAGAAAAATAATAGTGTCAGATGTTTCAAATGTGGTAAACAAGGCCATCTAAAAAGGGACTGTAAGCAGGGTGTTACTAGAAACAATATTTATTCAAGGAACAATGGCAACAGAATGCTCTTACTTTCTGGATTATGCAGAAGGTGTGGCAAAGGCAAACATTGGACTAATGAATGTAGCTCAACAAGGGACAGACAAGGTAATCCTTTGCCTTTGCCCCCAGGAAACTCCCTGAGGGGCCTACTGCAGGCCCCTAAGACAAATTTGGTTGAATCCTTTCCTGTCTCCTTAGAAGAAACTCCTTTCCAGAGCATTTAAAGAACCTAATGTCTATTGTAAAAAAAACATACTGCTTGGGGTGATAGAACAGCTTTAGAAAAGAGAACAAAAATTTAAGGAGAAATAATGTTAAAATTGATAAAGATTAGATTTGGAAAGTCCCCAAAGCTAGAGTTGGGGAAGGGTTTTGTTTTTGTCTTTCAGGAGAATGAAGACTAAGGAATCTGAAGAACACTGGACAAATGAGACATCAGAAGAAAAAGGAAAAAACAACCCCAAAACTTGTCCCATGAAAGATTTTCTGCAATGAATCATGACCATGCCTAAGAGCAACTTTGAAGTCTCCAAAGAGATGATGGGGCCCCAAAATGATGATTCCATCAGGATAATACCACTAAGCTGGCAAACACCACCCAAAGATTGGCTTTGGACTACCAACTGCTCAAGACAATATCAAGATGGCTATCTGAGATGATCCAGCCTCACAGACTATTTGAGCAAGAACTTGAGACAAGCCCTGCACTTTCCCATTATGAATAGATCAGACAAATGATACAACTGCCTCTGCCAGGACTTGACAATTAACCCCAAAAATTTCTTTTCAGGATCCCCTAAAGGTGCCTTTGCCCCCAGACAGCAGGATGTAATTTTAAGAACACGACACCTACATTCTCAAGAGGTGGTATGAGTGGTTTTTGTCATTCAATAGGTTATGGATAATTGTCATTGTTTAGGATGTTTGGTTACAAGTTGTTAATTGATAATGGTCAAAAAAGAAGAGAAAAAGGTTAAGCAAAGGAGATTAGATTTAGCGTTCTTGTTCGAAAAACAAAAGAAAAAGAAAAAAGAGGATATAGATATAAGATAAAAGGTAGATTATTGAATCTACTCTGAAAAAATATATAGAAATGATGGATAAATAGTAGATTATTAAATCTGCTTTTAAAAGGCAACTACTAGTTTTAAATATTTTACATTGGATTGGATTTTTGTATATTGTATACAAATTATGTATATTGATACAAATTTGAGATTGATTTTGTTAGAAAATACTATACATATATTTTTAATATTGTTCAAGGTATTATACCTATACAGTTCATTTAACAATGTAATGCAAACTACAACTCCTTGAAAGTTATTATTACCAACTAATTAGGATATAAAGAAATGCAAGTTAATATTTAGTCACCTATTACAATCAAATTTATAGGTATGTTTTCAAGGTCAAACAGGGATATATTTTACATATGCAGGTCATCTTCTAACACTGCATAGATCTACAGAATATGGCATTTAAGATATTTTAATAACATCTATTCTTTTTTTATAACTATGAGACATATCTGCTCCTGGCAGCACCAATTTACTTCAGAGAAGATGATGGGCATTGAAAAAATTCCTTATGGAGTTTACTTTCTTTTTTTATTATTAAGAAATTTTTTATTCACTTTACATACCAACCACAGATTCCCCCCCTCTTCCCACAACCCAGCCTTCCCCCACCCCCCACTCCCCATTCCCACCTCCTCAGAGTCAAGGTCTCCCATAGGGAGTCAGTAGACCCTGGTAATTCAGTTGAGGCAAGTCTAGGCCCCTCCCTCCTGCCCCAAGGCTGTTTAAGGTTTCACACCTTAGGCACTGGGCTCAAAAAGCCTGCTCATGCACCAGGGACAGATCCCAATCCCTCTGCCTGGGGGCCCCCAAAACAGTTCAAGCTAAACAACTGTCTTGTTATCCAGAGGGCCTAGCCTAGTCTCATGGGGGCTCCACAGCTATTGGTCCACAGTTCATGTGTTTCCACTAGTTTGGCTGGCTGTCTCTGTACATTTTCCAATCACGATCTCTATATACTTTGCTTATAGAATCCCTCCTTTGTCCCATTGATTGGACTCCTGGAGCTCAGCCTGGTGCCCAGCAGTGGATCTCTGCATCTGCTTCCATCAGCTACTGGATGAAGGCTCTATGATGACAGTTAGGGTATTCACTAATCTGGTTACCAGAGTAGACCAGTTCAGGCACCCTCTCGACTACTGCTAGTAGTCTAAGGTGGAGTCATCTGCCGGGCATTTACCCACCAACCCCACAGCTCCCCAGAGTTTTCTTGAATTCAAGCAGCAAGAAATATTAGATAGAAAGATTTAGATTGTGGAGATAAACAGATAGAAAATAAACAATAGCCTCAAGAGGGCCTGGAACCTATTCCAATGGGCCCTGACTGTCTTTGCCCCAGGGTATTTATAGAGACACCAAGGGGTGGAGCAAAAGACGTCCCCCAGCACATCCAAGTGCAGACTATCTCAGACACCTGCACTCAGGCCCATGGTCCTAATCATCCTTTCTATGCGGATCTGCTATGTAAAGCCACAAGGAACCTGAAAACAGGCTCCCACAGTCATCATTGTGGATTACTGGGAACTTTCCTAGCAACCTGTTTCTCTCTATTCCCATGATGTCTTCATTTATCATGGTGTCTCTTTCCTTGCTCTCCCATTCTGTCCCTGTTCCAGCTCAAACCTCTCATTTCCTTATGTTCTCATCCCCCATTCCTTGCCCTCCATTACCTGCCTCCCCACTCCCAGTTTTCTCATGTAAATCTCATCTATTCCTTCTTTGCTGGGCTATCTATGTGTCCCTCTTAGGGTCTTCCTTGTTAGCTAACTTCTCTAGAGCTGTGGGTTATAGTATGGTTATCCTTTGCTTTACATCTAGTATCCACTTATGAGTGAGTACATACCATGTTTGTCCTTCTGAGTCTGGATTACCTCACTCAGGATGATATTTTCTAGTTCCATCCATTTGCCTGCAAGTTTCATGATGTCATTGTTTTTTACTCCATTGTGTTCATGTACCACATTTTCTTTATCCATTTTTGGTTGAGGGGCATCTAGGTGGTTTCCAGGTTCTGACTATTATGAATAATGCTGCTATGAACATAGTTGAGCATGTGATCTTATGATATGATTGAGCATTCCTTGGGTATATGCTCAAGAGAAGTATCATTGGGTTTTAAGGTAGATTGATTCCCAATTTTCTGAAAAGTTGCCATACTGATTTCCAAAGTGACTGTAAAAGTTTGTACTCTCAAGGGTGGTAAATAAGTGGTCCCCTTACTCGACATCCTCTCCAAAATAAGCTGTCTTCACTGTTTTTGATCATAGCCATTCTGACAGGTAGAAGATGGTATCTCAGAGTTGATTTGATTTGCATTTCCTTGATGACTAAGGATGTTGAGCAATTCCTTAAATATATTTCAGCCATTTGAGATTCTTCTGTCGAGAATTCTCTGTTTAGCTCTGTAGCCCATTTTTAAGTGGATTGTTTGGTATTTTACTGACTAGTTTCTTGAGTTATTTATATATTTTGGAAATCAGCCCTCTGTCAGATGTGGGGTTGATGAAGATCTTTTCCTGTTCTGTAGGCTGTCATTTTGTCTTATTTATTATGTCCTTTGCTTTACAGAAGCTTCTCAGTTTCAGGAGGTCCCATTTATTAATTCTTGCTCTCAGTGTCTGTGTTACTAGTGTTATATTTAGGAAGTAGTCTCCTGTGCCAATTCGTTCAAGACTATTTCCTACTGTCTATTCTACAAAGTTCAGTGTAACTTGATTTATGTTGAAGTCTTTGATCCACTTGGACTTGAGTTTTGTGCATGGTGACAGATATGGATATATCTGCAATATTTTTGACATGTTGACATCCAGTTATGCCAGCACCACTTGTTGAAGATGCTTTCTTTTTTCCATGGTACAGTTTTGGCTTCATTATCAAAAATCAGGTGTTCATAGGTGTGCAGATTAATATCAGGGTCTTCAATTCAATTCCATTGGTCCACATGTCTGTTTTTATGCCAGTACCAAGCTGTTTTTTATTACTATAGCTCTATAGTAGAGCTTGAGGTCAGGGATCATGATGCCTCCAGAGGTTGCTTTATTATACAGGATTCTTTTAGCTATCCTGGGTTTTTTGTTTTTCCATATGAAGTTAAGTATTATTCTTACCAAGTCTGTGAAGAATTGTGTTGGAATTTTGATGGGGATCGCATTGAATCTGTATATTGCTTTTGGTAAGATTGCCAGTTTTACTATGTTAAGCCTACCTATCCATGAGCATGGGAGATCTTTCCATTTTCTGATATCTTCTTTGATTTCTTTCTTCAAAGACTTAAAGTTCTTGTCATACAGGTCTTTTACTTGCTTAGTTAGAGTTACCCCAAGGTATTTTATATTATTTGTGGCTATTTTAAATGGTGATGTTTCTCTGGTTTCTTTCTCAACACATTTATTATTTGTACATAGGAGGTTACTGATTTTTTAAATTAGTCTTGTATCCTGCTACATTACTGAAGGAGTTTATCAGCTGTAGGAGTTCCTTGTAGAATTTTTTGGGTCGCTTATGTATACTATCATATCATCTGCAAATAGTGTAAGTTCACTTCTTCCTTTCTAGTTTCTATCTCCTTGATCTCCTTTTGTTGTCTTATTGCTCTAGCTAGAACTTCAAGTACTATGTTGAATAAATATGGGAAGAGTGGAGAGCCTTGTCTTGTTCCTGATTTTAGTGGAATCGCTTTGAGTTTTTTCCATTTAATTTGATGTTGGCTGTTGGCTTGTTATAAATTGTCTTTATTATGTTTATGTATGTTGCTTGTATTCCTGATCTATCTAGAGCCTTTATCATGAAGAGGTTTTTGATTTTGTCAAAGGTTTTTTCAGCATCTAATGAAATGATCATGTAGTTTTTCCTTTCAGTTTCTTTATATGGTGTATTACATTGACAGATTTTTTTTTATGTTGAACCATCCTTGCATCCCTCGGATGAAGCCTACTTGTTCATGGTGGATAATTTTTTTGATTTGTTCTTAGATTCAGTTTGCCAATGTTTTATTGAGTATTTTTGTATCAATATTTATGAGGGAAATTGGCCTGTAATTCTCTTTCTCTGTTGTATCTTTGTGTGGTTTGGGTATCAGGGTAACTATATCCTCATAAAAAGAGTTTGGTAATGTTCCTTCTGTTTCTATTGTGTGGAACAATTTGAAGAGTATTGATGTTAGTTCTTCTTTGAAAATCTGGTTGAATTCTGTGCTGAAACCATCTGGTCCCAGGCTTTTTTTTTTTTTTTTTTTTTTTTTTTGGTTGGGAGACTTAATGACTGTTTCTATTTCCTTGGTGGTTATTAGTCTATTTAAAACATTTATCTTGTCTTGATTTAACTTTGGTATGTGGTACCTATCCAGAAAATCGTCCATTTCTTTCAGATTTTTGAATTTTTTGGTGTATGGGTTTTTGAAGCATAACCTGATGATTCTCTGGATTTCCCAGTTGTCCATTATTATGTCTCCCTTTTCATTTCTGATTTTGTTAATTTGGATATTCTCTCTCTCTCTGCCTTTTCGTTAGTTTAGATAAGGGTTTGTCTATCTTGTTGAATTTCTCAAAGAACCAACTCTTTGTTTCATTGATTCTTTGTATTGTTCTCTGTTTCTATTTCATTGATTTCAGCTTCAATTTGATTATTTCCTGGCATCTATTCCTCCTGGATGAGTTTGCTTCTTTTTGTTCTAGAGCTTTTAGGTGTGCTGTTAATTCACTAGTGTGAGATTTCTCCATCTTCTTTATGTGTGCATTTAGTGCTATGAATTTTCCTCTTAGAACTGCTATCATCATGTCCCATAAGTTTGTGTATGTTTTACATTCATTTTCATTGAATTTTAGGAAATCTTTAATTTCTGTCTTTATTTCTTTCTTGACATATTGGTGATTCAATTGGACATTATTCAGTTTCCATACGATTGTAATTTTTGTTGTTGTTGAAATCTAACTTTAATAATAAATTTAAATAATAACTTTAATAACAGACATTATAACTCAAATGGACTTAGTAGATATCTACAGAATATTCCACCTTAACCTGTCTATTGGTGAGAGTGGAGTGTTGAAGTCTCCCACTACTAGTCTCTGGGGTTGGATGTGTAATATAAGCTTTAGTAATGTTTCTTTTACACATGTGGGTGCCCTTGTATTTGGGGCCTAAATGTTCAGCATTAAGACTTCATCTTGGTGGATTTTCCCTGTGATAAATATGTAATGTCCTTCCTGATCTCTTCTGGTAGATTTTAGTTTAAAGTTTATTTTATTAAATATTATGATAGCTACACCAGCTTGCTTCTTAAGTCCATTTGATAGGAAAATCTTTTCCCAGCCTTTAACTCTGAGGTAGTTTCTGTCTTTGAAGTTGAGGTGTGTTTCTTATATGCAGCAGAAGGATGGATCCTGTTTTTCTATCTATTCTTTAGCCTCTGTCTTTTTATAGGTGAATTGAGACCATTGATATTAATGGATATTAATGACCAATGATTGTTAATTCCTGTTATTTTTTGGTGGTAGTGTTGTGTGTTTCCCTTCTTTGTTAGTTATTGCTGTGGGATTATCTATTGCCTGTGTTTTCATGAGTGTATCTAACTTCCTTAGGTGGGATTTTCCCTGCTAATGCTTTCTGTGGGGCTGGATTTGTGGATAGATATTGTTTAAATCTGGTTTTATCATAGAATATTTTGTTTACTCCATCTATGACAATTGAGAGTTTTGCTGGATATAATAGTCTGGGTTGTCATACATGGTCTCTTAGTGTCTGCATAACATCTGTCCAGGACCTTCTGGCTTTTAAAGTCACCATTGAGAAGTCAGGTTTATTCTTATGTGTCTGCATTTATATGTTCCTTTGACTTTTTCCTTTGCAGCTCTTAATATTTTTTCTTTATTCTGTATGTTTCACGGTTTGAATATTATGTAGCAAGGTGACTTTTTGGATCCAGCAACAATTAATAAATAGGACCTCCTGAAACTGAGAAGCTTCTGTAAAGCAAAGGACATAATAAATAAGACAAAATGACAGCCTACAGAACAGGAAAAGATCTTTATCTACCCCACATCTGACAGAGGGCTGATATGGTGATATTTTATTTGTATTAAAATGTTATTTGTATGTTAATAAATAAAGTTGCCCAGGGGTCAGAGCTATTAGCAAGCCATAGGAAAGCAGGGCAGTGGTGGCGTATACTTGTAATCCCAGCACTTGGTATGCAGAGCTGGGTAAGTCTCTGTGTGTTCAGGGATACAGCCATTATTGGACACACATGCCTTTAATCTCAATACCAAGCAAGGAAAACCTGGAGGCCTATACAGACAGTCCGTGACGAGGCGGTCATGTGGTTGGGTTTACAACCAATGAGAAGGCAGAACAGGAACACTATATAAAGACATTAACACAGGGGTAGTGAGTTCTGAGAGGTAGGACCACTGCAGGAGGAAGGGTAAGGTTTTAGCTCTTAGCTCTGACCTCTTGGCTTTCTTCTTTGCATTGGTTCTGTGTTTCTTATTTAATAAGAAGGTTGGTTACATCTACATTTGGTGCCCAACGTGACAAGAATCCATTAAAAACCGCTTGGCTTAGCTTGGCGGCAGGTCCGGTTTCCGGCCTGGGCGGACCGGCTGCCTAGCTCGGGCCCAGGCCTGACTGACCAGCAGCTGGAGCTACTTGCAACTGCTACAAACAACTCAGGCCTGCCCTGCCGAATAGGGCCCATACCCATAAAGCTAAGGCTTGACTCGGCTCAAGCGGCTACTCTCTCTCTCTCTCTCTCTCTCTCTCTCTCTCTCTCTCTCTCTCTTCCTCTCTCTCTCTGGATTCACACCTCGAACACCAGGAAGCTGTTTTGAAATTCCCTGGGATTCTACTGTTCTACCCAGACTTGGTAAGTCAATTAACATATCTATTTAAAAGAGAATTTTTTTTCTACATTAAAAAAAATGGGCTTTATGTGTGCATTGGAAGAAAATTGGACTTTGTTTGAAATTTTAGGCACTCTGACAATGGAACAACTATATGAAAAGGTTAATATTGATCGAATTATTCAGTTTATTACTTTTCTTATCCTCATTTTACTATTTAAAAAGATAGTCAATTTAAGTACCAGGATAACAGTCTTAGAAAAACCTATTAAACTAGTAAAAATGAATTATAGAGAAATTCAAACTCAGACAGAAGAAATAAATAGTGAAGTTGTTTCAAAATTGGATCATAAGGTTACAGAAAGAAAGCCAGTTTTCACACAATCGCCCTTAATTTATCCGGTAGTGGTACAGCAGCTACCTGATGAAGAGAATGAACAAAATACTTGGGCTCCAATTAAAATGTTAGACTTACGAAGATTTAAGGAGGCAATAGCATCTTATGGCATGCACTCCCCATATGTAAAGCAAATGTTAAACAACTGGTCAACTAGTAATAGGATTATACCAAAGGACTGGCGGGAATTGGCACAGGCTGTTCTTGAACCTGGACAACATCTCCAGTGGAAAATGTGGTTCAATAATGAGGCTAAAAATATAGAAAAACAATGGAGGGATAGCGGAATACAAGTCTGTCAGGATCAGCTTATTGGAGAAGGCCAATATGCTTCAGTAGAAACACAAAGTTTATATGATGTCCAAACCCTAGTTCTATGTCGAACGGCAGCTTTGAATGCATGGGACAAAGTTGAAGAACCAGGAAAAAAAACTGAGTCATTTACAAAGGTTATACAGGGCCCAAAAGAATCTTTCACAGATTTCTTACAAAGATTGACTTCAGCAGTACAGAAAATGGTCCCGAATTCAGAGGCTAGTCAGATAATAATTGAATCTTTGGCCTTTGAGAATGCAAATGCAGCATGCAAAAGGATAATCAGGCCATTAAAGGCAAGATCTGCACCTTTGGAAGATTGGATTAGAGATACAGTTAATGTTGAGGCTTATGACCATGATGATATGTGGGTAGGAAAAGCAATTTCAAAAGGTTTGAGCAATGTTAGATGTTTTGGATGTGGAAAGCAAGGACATTTGAAAAGGGATTGTAAACAGGTCATTCCTAGAAATAATGTTTCTTCAAGGAACACTGGCAACAGAATGCCCCTTCCTTCTGGAGTATGCAGAAGGTGTGGTAAGGGAAAACACTGGACCAACGAATGTAGATCAACAAGGGACAGACAGGGTAATCCTCTGCCTCGAGCCTCGGGAAACTCCCAGAGGGGCCTCAGGCAGGCCCCCACAGTAAATCCAGTTCAAACCTTTCCTGCAGTTGTAGAGGAAACCCCTACTCAAAGCAACTAAATAACCAAATGTCTATAGGAATAAATCATGTTAGTCGAGATGATGAAACAGAGAAAATAGGGAATTCAGGAAAAAACATAAAGAAAATTTTTTGGCAAACTTCTATTAATGAACAAAGACCAAAACTAACAATAAAAATAAATGGTGTTTTGTTGTCTGGTCTGGTAGACACAGGTGCTGACATTACCATAATTGCACCAGAATTTTGGCATCCAACTTGGCCTCTTCAGGAGGTAAACGTTCAACTGTTAGGAATTGGGACATTATCTCGAGTGAAACAAAGTGCAAGATAGCTTGAATGTATAGGTCCAGAAGGACAGAAAGGAAAATTAAAACCATATATGGCTAACATAGCTATGAACCTGTGGGGTCGAGATTTGTTACAACAATGGAATACTCAGATTAATATCCCTCCAATCTCAGAAACAAATCATAAATTAGTACATGTTTCTGAGAGAAATATTAAAAGATATTATTCTAATGAGTGCTCACCAGCCATCCATGTCATACAAGAACAGGGCACAACTGATAATTTTCCAAAAACACTAACAGCTCTACCTTTAAAATGGTCAACAGATAAGCCTGTATGGGTTCAGCAATGGCCTTTAACAACAGAAAAACTCCAGGCTTTACAAGAGCTGGTGGAAGAACAGTTAAATGCTCAGCATATTGAAGAATCAACCAGCCCTTGGAATTCTCCTGTATTTGTTGTTAAAAAGAAATCTGATAAATGGAGAATGGTAACAGACCTTAGAGCAATTAACAAAGTAATTCAGCCAATGGGCTCTTTACAATCTGGAATTCCTTTGCCTACTCTGTTACCAAAAGGATGGCCTCTCATAGTTATTGATTTAAAAGACTGTTTCTTTTCAATACCGTTACAAGAAAAAGACAGAGAAAGATTTGCTTTCACAGTGCCTACTTATAATAATTCTCAACTGGTTAAAAGATTTCAATGGAGGGTTCTCCCACAGGGAATGTTGAATAGCCCAACTTTGTGCCAATATTTTGTAAAACAGCCATTAGAAGTGATACGTAAAAAAATTTCCTAAATCTATAATTTATCATTATATGGATGATATTTTATTAGCTGACTCAAATGCAGATACTTTAGAAAGAATGTTTGAAGAAGTAAAGAAAATTTTGCCTTGCTGGGGTTTACAAATTGCCCCTGAAAAGATACAAAGAGGAGATTCTATTAATTATTTAGGATATAAAATAGAACTTCAAAAAATTAGACCTCAAAAGGTGCAAATTAGGAGAGATAGACTACAGACTCTTAATGACTTTCAAAGATTATTTGGAGACATTTCTCATCTAAGAACTATTGTTGGGGTAAAAAATGATGAACTGAATAATTTGTTTAAAACCTTAGAAGGTGATAAGGACTTGAACAGTCCAAGAGAATTATCACCTGAAGCTGAAAAAGAATTGGCCTTGGTAGAAAAGAAAGTACATGAAGGGCACGTAGATCGTATTGATCCAAAGCTGGATTGCATTTTGGTTATTTTACCTTCTAGGCATTCTCCAACAGGAATATTAATGCAAAGGGAAGATATTATATTAGAATGGATATTTTTACCAAATAAACCAAATAAAAAATTAAAAACTTATGTAGAAAAAATCTCTGACTTGATTTGGAAAGGAAAATTGAGACTTTGTCAGTTAGCAGGAATAGACCCAGCAGAAATTGTTGTACCTTTAACTAAGGAGGATATTGAAAAATTATGGATAGAAAATGAAGCTTGGCAAAAAGCTTGTAGTAATTTTTTGGGAAAAATTAACAGCAAATATCCCAAAAGCAATAGAATTGATCTTATAAAGAGAGCTGATTGGATCTTGCCTCGAATTGTGAGGAAAAAACCCATATCTGGAGTTCATACATTTTATACAGATGCCAACAAACAAGGAAAGGCAGGTTACAAATCAGAAAATTTAAGTAAAGTGGTTCAAAGTCCTTATAATTCAGTTCAAAAATCAGAATTGTATGCTATTCTGTTGGTATTAATGGATTTTTCAGAACCTCTCAATGTAGTAACTGACTCTCAGTATGCTGAAAGAGTAGTATTACATATTGAGACTGCAGAATTTATCCACGATACTTCAGAATTAACTACATTATTTATTCAATTACAAGATACAATCAGAAAAAGGAGTCATCCTTTATATATAACTCACATCCAATCCCATACTGGTCTGCCAGGCCCTCTAGCACAAGGCAATGATGAGATTGATAAATTATTGATAGGAAATGTGCTGGAGGCCTCAGAATTTCATAAAAAACATCATGTAAATAGTAAAGGTTTAAAAAAGGATTTTTCCATAACCTGGCAACAAGCCGAAGAAATAGTAAAGAAATGTCCTACTTGTTCCTTCTACAATCAAATGCCATTACCAGCAGGATGTAACCCAAAGGGTACTCAGAGGAATGAAATCTGGCAGATGGACGTGTTTCACTTTGCAGAATTTGGAAAATTGAAATATGTACACCACACTATTGATACTTATTCAGGATTTCAATGGGCAACTGCTTTGAGTTCTGAAAAAGCTGATTCTGTAATCACTCATTTGCTAGAAGTTATGGCCATTATGGGTATAACTGCACAAATCAAAACTGATAATGCTCCATCATATGTCTCTGTTAAAATGAAACAGTTTTTTGCTTATTATAATATAAACCATATTACAGGTATACCACATAATCCTACAGGTCAAGCAGTTATAGAAAGATCAAACAGAACTCTAAAGGATATGCTAAATAAACAGAAAGGAGTAACAAAAACCCCCAGAAATAGACTACATAATGCTCTATTAACTTTGAATTTTCTCAATGCCAATGAGAAAGGAACAACAGCTGCAGAGAGACATTGGATAATAGAAAAAACTACAGAATTAAATCAACCTATATACTTTAAGGATGTGCTGACCTCAGAATGGAAACCAGGATATGTATTACATTGGGGACGAGGTTTTGCTTTTATTTCTACAGGAGAAGATAAGCTGTGGGTACCATCAAAATTGATAAAGGTTCGATTTGAACAAGAGAGACCTCTTAATTAGATGAGGTGATAGTTCATCAACTATCATGAACATCCAATTTAAACTAACTTACACCAGTAACATATATCTTTTCATTTAATCAGATAGTAAGTTGCCAAAAAGGAACATCCCCAAAAAACCTTGGGGAAAGGTTTTTGTTTTTGTCTTTTAGGAGAATGAAGGTTAAGGAATTTGAAGAACACTGGACAAATGAGACAACTGAAGAAAAGGGACAAATCGTCTATCCTACGAAACAGAGTGAAATGGCGTATGGGTATGTTATCTAAAAAATTTTATGTCTTCCTAAATGTTTGTTTCTGCTTTTCTTTAAAGATTTAACACTATTTAACTTCTAATAGTCCCAGTTCAATTAAAATTTAAAGCTGACTTTGGAGTTGGAGAATGGCTCGCTCCTTCTTTAAACTCAAGCATGTTGTTAAAAGGAAAATACAGACTCTCTGTATCATGCCAGAGGAAAAGAGCCATCTTCTGCTATGGGACAGGAGAAAAGCCAAATTAATTAAGGGACTATTCTATTACTAATCTCAACTCTGATTCTATTCTGATTCTTTAAACTTTTCTTTTTTTTTTTTTTTCTGATGCATAGTAATAGCAGGTAATACTTTTATTCATCTCTGTATACTTTGTAAAGAAGTTACTATATATCAAACTTAAGGCTTAATTACAGTTTACAATCATAGATACCACTATCTGATCTCTAGATTCCACAGTAAAATATCCAACATAATAAATAGTGAGCACACCCTTGGACCCAACCTGGCCCCTTTTACAGCATTTCTCTTGCAACATTTTGCATTTTTCTTTTTTTTTTTCTTTTTTTTTTTTTCTAGTAATCTTTAATTACTTTTCTCTTTTTTTTTTTTAATTTTTATTTTGCAATACAATTCAGTTCTACATATCAGCCACAGATTCCCTTGTTCTCCCCCCTCCCGCCCCCCTCACCTTCCCCCCAGCCCGCCCCCCATTCCAATCTCCTCCAGGGCAAAGCCTTCCCCACAGACTGAGATCAACCTGATGGACTCAGTCCAGGTAGGTCCAGTCCCCTCCTCCCATGCTGAGCCAAGGGACCCTGCATAGGCCCCAGGTTTCAAACAGCCAACTCATGCAATGAGCACAGGACCCGGTCCCACTGCCTGGATGCCTCCCAAACAGATCAGGCCAATCAACTGTCTCACCCACTCAGAGGGCCTGATCCAGTTGGTGACCCCTCAGCCATTGGTTCATATTTCATGTGTTTCCGTTTGTTTGGCTATTTGTCTCTGTGCTTTATCCGACCTTGGTCTCAACAATTCTCTCTCATATAAACCCTCCTCATTCTCGCTAATTGGACTCCCAGAGATCCACCTGGGGCCTAGTCATGGATCTCTGCCTCCAGGTCCATCAGTAGTTGGATGAGGTTTCTAGCACGACAATTAGGGTGTTTGGCCATCCCATCACCAGAGTAGGTCAGTTCGGATTGTCGCTCGACCATTGCCAGCAGTCTGTTGTGGGGGTATCTTTGTGGATTTCTGTGGGCCTCTCTAGCACTTTGTTTCTTCCTATTCTCATGTGGTCTTCATTTACCATGGTCTCCTATTCCTTGTTCTCCCTCTCTGTTTTTGATCCAGCTGGGATCTCCCACTCACCCAAGCTCTCTTTCCCTCGACCCTCGCCCTTTACTACCCCCACTCCTGTCCAGGCTGTTCATGTAGATCTCATTCCATTTCTCTGTCGTTGGGCGATCCCTGTGTCTTTCTTGGGGTCCTGTTTTCCAGGTAGCCTCCCTGGTGATGTGAGTAGCAGTCCAGTCATCCTTGTTCCACATCTAGTATCCTGTTATGAGTGAGTACATACCATGTTTGTCTTTCTGAGTCTGGGATACCTCACTCAGGATGATTTTTTCTAGATCCATCCATTTGTCTGCAAACCTCATGATGTCATTGTTTTTCTCTGCTGAGTAGTATTCCATTGTGTATATGTACCACATTTTGTTTATCCATTCTTCAGTTGAAGGGCATCTAGGTTGTTTCCATGTTCTGGCTATTACAAACAACGCTGATATGAACATAGCTGAACAAGTGCTCTTGTGGTGTGGTTGAGCATTCCTTGGGTATATGCCCAAGAGTGGTATAGCTGGATCTTGGGGGAGATGGATTCCCAATTTTCTAAGAAATCGCCATATTGATTTCCAAAGTGGTTGTACAAGCTTGCATTCCCACCAGCAGTGGAGGAGAGTTCCCCTAGCTCCACATCCTCTCCAGCATAAGGTGTCTTCAGTGTTTTTGATCTTAGCCATTCTGACAGGCGTAAGGTGGTATCTCAGAGTTGTTTTGATTTGCATTTCCCTGATGATTAGGGATGTTGAGCAATTCCTTAAATGTCTTTCAGCCATTTGAGTTTCCTCTGTTGAGAATTCTCTGTTTAGTTCTATAGCCCATTTCTTAATTGGACTGTTGGGCATTTTGATGTCTAATTTCTTGAGTTCCTTATATATTCTGGATATCAGTCCTCTGTCAGATGTGGGATTGGTGAAGATCTTTTCCCATTCTGTAGGCTGTCGCTTTGCTTTGTTGACCGTTTCCTTTGCCCTACAAAAGCTTCTCAGTTTCAAGAGGTCCCACTGATTGATTGTTTCTCTCAGTGTCTGTGCTACTGGTGTTCTATTTAGAAAGTGGTCTCCTATGCCAATGTGTTCAAGACTACTTCCTACTTTCTCTTCTAGCAGGTTCAGAGTAGCTGGATTTATGTTGAGGTCCTTGATCCACTTGGACTTAAGTTTTGTGCACGGTGATAGATATGGATCTATTTGCAGCCTTCTACATGTTGATATCCAGTTTTGCCAGCACCATTTGTTGAAGATGCTTTCTTTTTTCCATTGTGCACTTTTGGCTTCTTTGTCAAAAATTATTTGTTCATAGGTGTGCGGATTAATATCAGGGTCTTCAATTCGATTCCATTGGTCCACATGTCGGTTTTTATGCCAGTACCAAGCTGTTTTTATTACTGTAGCTCTATAGTACAGCTTGAAGTCAGGGATCGTGATGCCTCCAGAGGTTGTTTTATTGTACAGGATTCTTTTGGCTATCCTGGGTTTTTTGTTTTTCCATATGAAGTTGAGTATTATTCTTTCCAGGTCTGTGAAGAATTGTGTTGGTATTTTGATGGGGATTGCATTGAATCTGTAGATTGCTTTTGGTAAGATTGCCATTTTTACTATGTTAGTTCTGCCTATCCATGAGCATGGGAGATCTTTCCATTTTCTGACATCTTCTTCAATTTCTTTTTTCAGGGACTTAAAGTTCTTGTCATATAGGTCCTTCACTTGCTTGGTTAGTATTACCCCAAGGTATTTTATGTCATTTGTGGCTATAGTAAAGGGTGATGTATCTCTGATTTCCTTCTCCGCTTTTTTGTCCATTGTATATAGGAGGGCTACTGATTTGTTGGAGTTGATCTTGTATCCTGCTATGTTGCTGAAGGTGTTTATAAGCTGTATCAGTTCCTTGGTGGAATCTTTGGGGTTGCTCAAGTATACTATCATGTCATCTGCAAATAGGGAAAGCTTGACTTCTTCCTTTCCAATTTGTATCCCCTTAATCTCCTTATGTTGTCTTATTGCTCTGGCTAGAACTTCAAGTACTATATTGAATAAGTATGGGGAGAGCGGACAGCCTTGCCTCGTTCCTGATTTTAGTGGAATTGCTTTGAGTTTCTCTCCATTTAATTTGATGTTGGCTGTTGGCTTGCTGTAAATTGCCTTTATTATGTTTAGGTATGTTCCCTGTATTCCTGATCGCTCCAAGACCTTTATCATGAAGGGGTGCTGGATTTTGTCAAATGCCTTTTCAGCATCTAGTGAGATGATCATGTGGTTTTTTTCTTTGAGTTTGTTTATATGGTGTATCACATTGACAGACTTTCGTATGTTGAACCATCCTTGCATCCCTGGAATGAATCCTACTTGATCATGGTGGATAATTGTTTTGATGTGGTCTTGGAGTCTGTTTGCCAGTATTTTATTGAGTATTTTTGCATCAATGTTCATGAGGGAGATCGGTCTGTAGTTCTCTTTCTTTGTTGTATCCTTGTTTGGTTTGGGAATCAGGGTAATTGTAGCCTCATAGAAGGAGTTTGGTAATGTTCCTTCTGTTTCTATTGTATGGAACAATTTAGAGAGTATTGGTATTAACTCTTCTTTGAAGATCTGGTAGAATTCTGCACTGAAACCATCTGGTCCTGGGCTTTTTTTGGTTGGGAGACTTTTAATGACTGTTTCTATTTCGTTAGGGGTTATTGGACTATTTAAATAGTTTATCTGGTCTTGATTTAATTTAGGTATGTGGTACCTATCCAGAAAATTATCCATTTCTTTTAGGTTTTCCAGTTTTGTGGAATAGAGGTTTTTGAAGTATGACCTGATGATTCTCTGGATTTCCTCAATGTCTGTTGTTATGTCCCCCTTTTCATTTCTGATTTTGTTGATTTGGATGCTCTCTCTCTGTCTTTTGGTTAGTTTGGATAAGGGCTTGTCTATCTTGTTGATTTTCTCAAAGAACCAACTCTTTGTTTCATTAATTTTTTGTATTGTTCTCTTTGTTTCTATTTTATTGATTTCAGCTCTCACTTTGATAATTTCCTGGCATCTATTTTTCCTGGGAGACTTTGCTTCTTCCTGTTCTAGAACTTTCAGGTGTGCTGTTAAGTCACTAGTGTGAGATTTCTCCAGCTTATTTATGTGGGCGTTTAGTGCTATGAATTTCCCTCTTAGTACTGCTTTCATAGTGTCCCATAGGTTTGGATATGTGGTGTCTTCATTTTCGTTGATCTCTAGGAAGTCTTTAATTTCTTTCTTTATTTCTTCCTTAACCCATTGGTGATTCAGGTGGGTATTGTTCAGTTTCCATGAGATTGTAGGTTTTCTGTAGTTTTTGTTGTTGTTGAAATCCAACTTTAGACCATGGTGGTCTGATAGAACACAGGAGGTTATTCTAATTGTTTTGTATCTGTTTAGATTTGCTTTGTGACCAAGTATGTGGTCAATTTTAGAGAAGGTTCCATGGGGTGCTGAGAAGAAGGTATATTCTTTTTTGTTAGGATGGAATGTTCTGTAGATGTCGATTAAGTCCATTTGAGTCATGACATCAATTAAGTCCTTTATTTCTCTGTTAAGTTTCGATTTGGGGGATCTGTCCAGTGGTGAAAGTGGGGTGTTGAGGTCTCCCACTATTAATGTGTGGGGTTTTATATGTGATTTAAGCTTTAATAATGTTTCTTTTACATATGTGGGTGCCCTTGTGTTTGGGGCATAAATGTTCAGAATTGAGACTTCATCTTGGTGGATCTTTCCTGTGATGAGTATGTAATGCCCTTCTTGATCTCTTTTGATTGATTTTAGTTTGAAGTCTATTTTGCTGGATATCAGGATGGCTACACCCGCTTGTTTCTTAAGACCGTTTGATTGGAAAGTCTTTTCCCAGCCTTTTATTTTTAGGTAGTGTCTATCTTTGAATTTGAGATGTGTTTCTTGTATGCAGCAGAAAGATGGGTCCTGCTTTCGTATCCATTCTGTAAGCCTATGTCTTTTTATAGGTGAATTAAGTCCATTGATATTGAGGGATATTAATGTCCAGTGATTGTTCATTCCTGTTATTTTTTGGTGGTGATGTGTGTGTACTTTTCTTCGTTGGGGTCTACTGCTGTGGCTTTATCTATTGCCTGTGTTTTCGAGGTTGTATCTGACTTCCTTAGGTTGGAATTTTCCTTCTAGTGCTTTCTGTAGGGCTGGGTTTGTGGATAAATATTGTTTAAATCTGGCTTTGTCATGGAATGTCTTGTTCACTCCATCTATGACGATTGAAAGTTTTGCTGGGTATATTAGTCTAGGCTGACATCCATGGTCTCTTAATGTCTGCATTACATCTGTCCAGGACCTTCTGGCTTTCAAAGTCTCCATTGAGAAATCGGGTGTTATTCTGATAGGTTTGCCTTTATATGTCACTTGGCCTTTTTCCTTTGCTGCTCTTAATATTCTTTCTTTATTCTGTACGTTTAATTGTTTAATTATTATGTGGCGAGGGGACTTTTTCTGGGGGTCTAGTCTGTTTGGTGTTCTATAGGCTTCCTGTATCTTCATAGGCATTTCCTTCTTTAAGTTGGGAAAGTTTTCTTCTATGATCTTGTTGAATATATTTTCTGTGCCCTTGAGTTGGTATTCTTCTCCTTCTTCTACCCCTATTATTCGTAGGTTTGGTCTTTTCATGGTGTCCCAAATTTCTTGGACATTTTGGTTCATGACTTTGTTGACTTTAGTGTTTTCTTTGACTGATGAATCTATTTCTTCTATTGTATCTTCAACGCTAGAGATCCTCTCTTCCATCTCTTGCATTCTGTTGATTATACTTGCATCTGAAGTTCCCAATCGTTTTCTCAGATTTTCTATTTCCAGCATTCCCTCTGTTTGTGTCTTCTTCATTTTTTCTATTTCCTTTTTCAGGTCTTGGACTGTTTCCTTCATTTGTTTCATTGATTTTTCTTGATTTTCTTTCAGTATTTTATTGTTCTCTTCCAGGACTTTATTGATTTCTTCTAATTTGTTTGCCCTTTCCTCTAGTTGTTTACAGCGTTCTTCACATTTTTTTGTCTTTTCCTCTACACGAGCCTCTAGCTTCTTCATGATGACATTCATAAGGCTATTTTCTTCTGCTTCTTCCAATTTCTGATGTTCAGGTCTAGGTGTTGGAGGAGGGCTAGGGCCTGGTGATGGTGTATTACTATTCATTTTGTTGTATGTGTTTCTGCCTTGACGTCTGCCCATCTCCTTGTGGTTCGTTCCTGGCCTTATCCGCACACTTGGTTCAGAGCTGACAGATTCAGGAAGTCTCTCTCTCTTGTCCAGATGGGAGCTCTCTTGTCCAAATTGGAAGTCCGGGGCAGGATGGAAGCTCTTGTTCAGAAGGGAAGTCCGGGGGAGGATGGGTGCTCTCCTCTCTCTCTCTCTCTCTCTCTCTCTCTCTCTCTCTCTCTCTCCTCCAGACGGGAAATCCACGGCAAGATGGGAGCTGGGGGCCAGCCTCTAAGTCTCAAGAAGAGGCTTGGGGCTCAGGCGGATGGGCGTGGGGGCAGGGCGTGGAGACTGCAGGGTCTGCCAGGGGTCTTGGAGAAGGGGATCCTTCCCGGTTGGGGTAGAAGGGCACCTGCCCGGGGTCCAGAACCTGGGGCCAAGTTGGGCAGGTCTTCCCCGGAGTGGCTGGTGCCCAGGGATGGGGTCGGGGGCAAGCTAGGGCACTCACCTGTGCTTCAGAAGGGAAGTCCTGGGCAAGATGGGAGCTGGGGGGCCTGGCCTCTAAGTCTCAGGCAGAGGCTTGGGGCTCAGGCGGATGGGCGTGGGGGCAGGGCGTGGAGACTGCAGGGTCTGCCAGGGGTCTTGGAGAGGGGGATCCTTCCCAGTGGGGCTAGAAGGGCACCTGCCCGGGGAGCAGAACCTGGGCCCAAGTTGGGCAGGTCTTCCCCGGAGTGGCTGGTGCCCAGGGATGGGGTCGGGGGCAAGCTAGGGCACTCACCTGTGCTTCAGAAGGGAAGTCCGGGGGAAGATGGGAGCTGGGGGCTGGCCTCTAAGTCTCAGGAAGAGGCTTGGGGCTCAGGCAGATGGGCGTGGGGGCAGGGCGTGGAGACTGCAGGGTCTGCCAGGGGTCTTGGAGAAGGGGATCCTTCCCGGTTGGGGTAGAAGGGCACCTGCCCGGGGTCCAGAACCTGGGCCCAAGTTGGGCAGGTCTTCCCCGGAGTGGCTGGTGCCCAGGGATGGGGTCGGGGGCAAGCTAGGGCACTCACCTGTGCTTCAGAAGGGAAGTCCTGGGCAAGATGGGAGCTGGGGGCCGGCCTCTAAGTCTCAGGAAGAGGCTTGGGGCTCAGGCAGATGGGCGTGGGGGCAGGGCGTGGAGACTGCAGGGTCTGCCAGGGGTCTTGGAGAAGGGGATCCTTCCCGGTTGGGGTAGAAGGGCACCTGCCCGGGGTCCAGAACCTGGGCCCAAGTTGGGCAGGTCTTCCCCGGAGTGGCTGGTGCCCAGGGATGGGGTCGGGGGCAAGCTAGGGCACTCACCTGTGCTTCAGAAGGGAAGTCCTGGGCAAGATGGGAGCTGGGGGCCGGCCTCTAAGTCTCAGGAAGAGGCTTGGGGCTCAGGCAGATGGGCGTGGGGGCAGGGCGTGGAGACTGCAGGGTCTGCCAGGGGTCTTGGAGAAGGGGATCCTTCCCGGTTGGGGTAGAAGGGCACCTGCCCGGGGTCCAGAACCTGGGCCCAAGTTGGGCAGGTCTTCCCCGGAGTGGCTGGTGCCCAGGGATGGGGTCGGGGGCAAGCTAGGGCACTCACCTGTGCTTCAGAAGGGAAGTCCTGGGCAAGATGGGAGCTGGGGGCTGGCCTCTAAGTCTCAGGAAGAGGCTTGGGGCTCAGGCAGATGGGCGTGGGGGCAGGGCGTGGAGACTGCAGGGTCTGCCAGGGGTCTTGGAGAAGGGGATCCTTCCCGGTTGGGGTAGAAGGGCACCTGCCCGGGGTCCAGAACCTGGGCTCAAGTTGGGCAGGTCTTCCCCGGAGTGGCTGGTGCCCAGGGATGGGGTCGGGGGCAAGCTAGGGCACTCACCTGTGCTTCAGAAGGGAAGTCCTGGGCAAGATGGGAGCTGGGGGCCGGCCTCTAAGTCTCAGGAAGAGGCTTGGGGCTCAGGCAGATGGGCGTGGGGGCAGGGCGTGGAGACTGCAGGGTCTGCCAGGGGTCTTGGAGAAGGGGATCCTTCCCGGTTGGGGTAGAAGGGCACCTGCCCGGGGTCCAGAACCTGGGCCCAAGTTGGGCAGGTCTTCCCCGGAGTGGCTGGTGCCCAGGGATGGGGTCGGGGGCAAGCTAGGGCCTAAACTTTTCTTAAAGTATGAAATTTATACCAAAATTTACAAGATTAATATATATAGATATATATACATTTTAAACTTTGTTAAGATATGAATGGTCATATAGAGTACTAACTAATTCTAAAAAGCCGCATATATAGTCTTTGTGTTCGAGTCTCTTATCAGTTTTTTGCAGGAAATCACGGTCAGGCCTAACATCAACTGAAGTCTCCAGGAAGAAGATGGGGCCCCACAACAACAACAATTCCACATGGACAATAATAACATCACTAAGCTGACAAACATCATCTACAGATCAGCTTTGAACTACAAAGTGCTCAGAGCAATTTTGAGAGCGCTAGCTGAGATGATCCAGTCACAAAGACTACTTGAATAAGGATTTGAGATAAATCCTGAACTTTGGCATTATACACAGACTGGATAACGAAGGATATAGTTACCTTTCCTAGAATTTGACAATTAACCTAAAATTTTTCTTTCAGGATAAAGATAACTTCGCCCTTACCCAGCAGGAAGCAATTTCAAGAATACGACGCCCACATTCCTAAAGAGGTGGTGTGGGGTGGTTGGTTTTTTTGGTCTTTTAGGTCTTTTAATGGGTTTTGGGTCTGGGATAATTTTCATTGATTAGGGGGGTTGGTTCTAAGTTGTTGTAAAGGGTGAGGAAAAGGGCTAAGCAAAGGAGATTAGATTTAAGGTTCTTATTTTTAAAAAAAGAGAGAAAGAAAGAAAGAAAGAAAATGTAAATACTTTACATTGGATTGGATTGTTTTATATTGTATATAAATTATATATATTGAAATTGATATTATTAGAAAATGCTATATGTATATTTCTAATTGTACCATTCATTTAACAATGTAATGCAATTTTCTAATCCTTGAATGTTGTTATTACCAACTATTAGGATATAAAGAAATGAAAGTTAGTAGTTAGACATTATAATAGAACTTGTAGTTATATTAGGTATGTTTTCAAGATTGAGTAGATATATTTTAGATAGACAGGTTATCTTCAAACCCTTCAGGGATCTACAGAATATGGCATTTAAAATGTTTTAATAACTTAGAAAATTTTTCTTTTTTGTTATGACTATGAGACATGTCGGCTCCTGACAGTACCAATCTACTTCAGAGAAAATATGGGCATTGAAAAAACTGTAATTGGAGTTAACTTTCATTGTAGCAAAAGTTAGCCACTGGACAACAAAGTATCCTCGAATCAACTGCTGACGAACAGGACAGACAAGACACGAAACAAAGGACTACTGATTCTTGTCAAAACAAGTGTGGTTATGGCTTTATTAAAAGGCATCTTCTGAGGCCAGGACAATATGGCACCATCCCTGAAGTGGTCTTCGTAATCCGGGAAAGGTACAGTGCCCTTTTCTTCTAAGGCAGCTGAACAGGCAGTGGGCCGATGGCTTCTGATGTGTAATGGGGAGGTAGCTGAAACAGTTATTCTTGAAGAGTAATTAAGCTCACACCTCTCAACAGAAGAATTGCATTTAATAGAGGGATGTGGAGAAGAACGGGATGCTGAAATGAAGCCACATACACACATAGCCAAGAAGAATGGACAGCTGAATTCAAAAAACATCAACAATTTCCAGAATTTAAAATCCTGAATCATGACATGAAACTAGTGGTATTCAGGTATTTCTGGTATATAGACTGCTCTCACCCAATGTGAGGTTGAACTGTTGACCTTGTGTACATTCTACTTCACAAATGAGTCTGTCAGATACGCTAAGCCTATAGGCTGAAGATGATGCCCCAACAGTGCGGAGAAACCTCACATGATTGTCCAGGCAGCTGGCTGTTTCTGTCAACTCACAAGTTTTTGGAAGTTGCTTGCATATACTTCCTGTTTTTATTTTTTTGTTAGCTAATACTATTTCCTTCTTGGGTCTCTGAGGGAGTTGAAGATTAGTTAGTTATAGTTGACGATTAATTAGGATAGAAAGTGAATTAGATACAATAGAATAGATAATGGAATTATTTTCTCTGAATTTGTCAAATACAAATGAACTAGACATTGTTTAGGTATTTATTACTTGTATATATTGTATATAGTTATTGTACTTTTGTATATAGTTTTTCTTATGATAGTTATAAGCTTTTTCTTTTTTCCTTTTTATTAAAATAGAAAAGGGGAAATATGGTGATATTTTATTTGTATTAAAATGTTATTTGTATGTTAATAAATAAAGTTGCCCGGGGGTCAGAGCTATTAGCAAGCCATAGGAAAGCAGGGCAGTGGTGGCGTATACTTGTAATCCCAGCACTTGGTATGCAGAGCTGGGTAAGTCTCTGTGTGTTCAGGGATACAGCCATTATTGGACACACATGCCTTTAATCTCAATACCAAGCAAGGAAAACCTGGAGGCCTATACAGACAGTCCGTGACGAGGCGGTCATGTGGTTGGGTTTACAACCAATGAGAAGGCAGAACAGGAACACTATATAAAGACATTAACACAGGGGTAGTGAGTTCTGAGAGGTAGGACCACTGCAGGAGGAAGGGTAAGGTTTTAGCTCTTAGCTCTGACCTCTTGGCTTTCTTCTTTGCATTGGTTCTGTGTTTCTTATTTAATAAGAAGGTTGGTTACGTCTACAGGCTGATTTCCAAAATATATAAATAACTCAAGAAACTAGTCAGCAAAATACCAAACAATCCACTTAAACATGGGCTACAGAGCTAAACAGAGAATTCTCGACAGAAGAATTTCAAATGGCTGAAATATATTTAAGGAATTGCTCAACATCCTTAGTCATCAAGGAAATGCAAATCAAATCAACTCTGAGATACCATCTTCTACCTGTCAGAATGGCTAAGATCTAAAACACTGATGATAGCTTATGTTGGAGGGGATTGGAGCAAGGGGAATACTTCTCCACTGCTGTTGGGGGTGCAAACTTTTAAAGTCACTTTGGAAATCAGTGTGTCAACTTCTCAGAAAATTGGGAATCAATCTACCTTAAAACCCAATGATACTTCTCTTGATCATATACCCAAGGAATGCTCAATCATATCATAAGATCATATGCTCAACTATGTTCATAGCATCAGTATCATAATAGCCAGAACCTGGAAACAACCTAGATGCCCCTCAACTGAAGAATGGATTAAGAAAATGTTGTACATATACACAATGGAGTATTACTCAGCATTAAAAAACAATGACATCATGAAACTTGCAGGCAAATGGATGGAACTAGAAAATATCATCCTGAGTGAGGTAACCTAGGCACAGAAAGACAAACATGGTATGTACTCACTCATAAGTGGATACTAGATGTAAAGCAAAGTATAACCAGTCTACAACCTACAGCTCCAGAAAAGATAGGAAACAAGGAGAACCCTAAGAAGGACATATGGATCACCTTGGGAAGGGAAAACAGAGGAGATATCCTTGAGTGAACTGGGGATGAGGGGTGGCAAGAGAGGACAGGGAGTGGGGGATGAGAGCATGGAGGAATGGGATGGTTCAGCTGGGGTTGGGATGGAGTGGGAGAGCAATGAAAGAGATATCTTCATAGAAGGAGACATTATGAGGTAAGGGAGAAACCTAGTGCTGGGGAAATTCCCAGGAATTCACAAGAAGATTAGACTACTAGCCATAGTGGTGAGGGTACCTGAATTGGCCTACTCTGGTAATCAGATGGTGAATATCCTGTCATCATAAGGCCTTCATCCAATAACTGAAGGAAGCATTGCAGAGATTCATAGCCAAGCACCAGGCCAATCTCCAGGAGTTCAGTTGAAGGGAGGAAAGAAAAATTATATGAGCAAGGGGTCAATATCATGATAGGGAAATCTACATTGACAACTGAACCAAGCTCATGGGAACTCACAAACTTTAGACAGATGGCTGTGGAACATGCGTGGGACCAGACTAGGTCCTCTACATACGGGAGACAGTTGTGTAGCCTGGTTTATATGAGGGGCCCCTGGCAGTGGGATCAGGATCCATCCCTGGTTCATGAGCTGGCTTTTTGGAGCCCATTACCTATGATGGGATGCCTTGCTTAGCCTAGATGCGGAAGGGGGCTCTTGGTCCTGCCTCAACTAAATGTACCAGGCTTTGCTCTTTCCCCATAAGAGTCCTTACCATTTTGGAGGAAGGGATGTGTGAGTTGGGTTGGGGGAAGGCTGGAGGAGAGAGGGAGGAAGGATGAATGGGGGATCTGTTGTTGGTATGTAAAATGAATAAAGAACTTTCTTAAATTAAAAAAAGAAATTTATTTTCAAATACTTCCCTAAGATAGAAATAATTTTATCATTTATTGAAGATTAAAACACATTTGCATGTTAATGAAATGGATATGCTTGTTTGCCTTCACAATCCAATCCAAACACATACCAGTTTTGTACTTAAATGGTGAGGAATGATGTTAGGAGTTCATGAAGTTTTTCTCTTTGCAAATAAACAATACTTTATAAGATCAAAAATATTATCTGTAAAGTAAAATCACTGCAGTCCATAACATACATTGGTCTGCAATCTGAGCTAACTGTTTTAGATGGTTGTAATAGGAATCTAGTAAAGTCATTGTATCTAGGGAAATCATTAGAATGTAGTGGTTCTTTCTCATTGTATCTAGGGTAACAATAGAATGTATTAGTGTTTGTAGAAGGTACCTAGACCTTGAAGAAATCATAGTAGTGAACAGTGATTGCTTTCTATGTTTTATAGAGTTGTTTATCTGAAGGAGTTTCCGTCTGCTGCATGACTTTGAACACAAAACTATCCAGGCATACCTGGAGGTCTTGAATTATTGTGTACTGCGAACAGTACATAATCAGGACTAAAGGGTGTGGGATTGTGATGATTTTCTTCAGAGAACATATAGAATATATCAAAGGAGCTTTTGCATGAGGAACTAGTAACCAAAATACAACATTTGTATACTATCAATAAATACGCTTCTGAGTAGAGGTTTGAGGTTCAGGTCACAGACGCAGTTCCTCTCTGCTTCCAGAGAGCCTAAAATTACATTCTGGAGTGGCTCTCCTTCTTTGAACATCTTGCATAACTGAGAATACCCAACAAATGGTACTTTTGGGGAGTGTGTGACATGACACCATGTACAATGCAAAGTGGCTATGTCCTATGTCAGGACGAAGGTTGCAGTGAAGTTGTATAGTGGAACATGTCCCTAAACATTTCATATTCAGTCCATGTTTAATTTTAATTAATTTTTGATTATCACATACTCAGAAATACTTTATTGTCACAACTTTTTTTCAACTCCAACATTCATTTACTCATTATAAAGTCAAGAGTTACTTCATTTTCTGGAGTTTTGATGTAGAAAACAAGGTTTTTCTTAATTCTTACAATATATTTTGACCATAAGTTTTCTTCTACCCCAACTAGTCCCCACCCTCCCGTTCTTCCTCCCTACCCAACTTCATATTCTCTCTCTTAAAAGAAACTAACACAAAGCCAAAACAAAACAAAAAAGTACACACACACACACACACACACACACACAAACACAAATGATGACCATTTTGTATTGGCCAGATACTGCTGAGCATGAGCCTGTCCTGGAATATGGTTTATATAACCATTAGGACTCCATTGATTTTTCCCCCTTGCCCAGAAGCTATCATTTACAAATAACTCCTTAGCTAGGCACAGGATTTTGTGTCTACTTGTCCTTCTCCATGCTGGGATTCTGTCTGGCTTGAACCTGTGCATGTTTTGTGAATGCTGTCATAGTCTCCATGAGTTCATATGTGTATGAACTGTTGTGTCTGGAAAATACTATTTCCTAAAATTATCTACCACTTCTGGCTCTTACAGTCTTTGTGCCTCCTTTTCAGCATAGATACCTTAGCCTTGAAGGAGAAGTTATGATAACAGCATCCCATTTGGGGCTAAATGCATGAAAGTCTCTCACTCTCTGCTCATTGTCCAGTTGTGAGTCTCTGTGTTCATTACTATCTACTGCAGGAAGAAGTTTCTCTGGTGAGGATCAAGCAATGCGCTGATCTATGGGTAGAAATATATTATTTTGGGGTTGTTTTATTCTTATGTTCCTTAAGCAGAATAATGGTAGTAGGTTTTCCCTTAGTACTTAAGGTTATCCATATGGAAAAGCAAGGTGGTACTCAAATAGAAACTTCATCTCTACTCATTGGCATTCACAAATGCTGGAAGGTATTAACACACTAAAGAAAGAGAAAAGCAATCATCAGTCTTATCTAGCTATGCACCTTGTAATTTACAACTTGCATCTGCAAGAGATACACCCACTGGTGGAAGAGTGGCACAAATGTTATGATAATAACCAACCACTTTTCAAAATTGGATTTAAGGCCTACACCATGAGATGGAACCCATACCTGGCATTGTTAGTAATGCCAAGAACCCCAGACTAAATAGATCATGGAGTCTAGGGAAAAATGGTTTCGAAATGGTAGGAATAAAACACCAGGTAGATATATTAGAAAATTTTAATGGCTAGGGACTGGGACAGAAACAAAATTATAACAGCATAAAAATGGCAACACTCAGAACCTTGGTTTGATCTAATTCTTTTTATATTAACTATTACCTGTATCGATATCTCAAGTGTGATACTGAACTATAATTTGCTATCTGTTGACATTGCATGGTCAACTCTCATTGACTGGGCACTACCTGGCATCAGTCTCAGGCCTACACACACACACACACACACACACACACACACACACACACACACACACACACGTGTGTGTTTACACATATGCAAATATGCTTATATATTAATACTACATACAGAGATACAAGTTAAAAATTAAACACCAAAACAAATAGCCAAATAAATAGGCAGCTGAATTAAAAAGAGGTTTCTCTGAAAAATAAATGGAAATGGAAAATTAATGATAGAAACAAATGCACCTCATCCTTATCCATGAAACAAACACAAATAGAAACTAGACTATGTTAGTAACTAAAACTAAGTTAGATTCCTTAACTTAGTTAAAATGGCCATTTTGAAGAAAGGAAAAAAATCCAGGCTGTCAAAGTGCAGAGGGGAAAGGCATAATATGTGGAGGTGTGGATATTTATTATCTCATCCACTCTAGGAATCAATATGGAGGTTCCTCTGAAATCTTAAGAGGATGATCTTGTTATTCCATTCTTGGTAACATACCAGAAAGAAATCAAGGCAATATACAATAGAGGTACATGTACACTCAATTAATGGTGTCACACTAAATGCCCATCAATGGATGGATGCCTAAATAAATGGTGACATAAGCACACAAAGGAGTTTTATTCATCTATAAAGAAAAATGAAATTATGTCATTGGCAGAAAAGTGGAACTGGAGATCATTAGAGTAATCAAAACATACCAGACTCAAAAAACCTACTGGCACACATTTTCTCCCATATGCCAAATATAGATAAAAACACATGGAAGTGGGAATGCTATTTAGAGATTGTAGGTTAGGAGATACAGGGAAAACTATATGATAAAGAGGTAAATACAACCAATGTGCATTCCATGTGTGTATGAAAAGTATCATAATAAAGCCCATTGTCTTGTAAAAAAAATACATGCTCAAAAAAGGAAAAGAAATTGGAGTATGGATCAGAGTCAAAGACCAAAGAACTTTCACTGTTAGGTGTTCCACAAAAAGACCAAGCTACACAACCATAATATATATGGAGAGGACCTAACTCAGACACATACGGGCTCCATGATTGTCCCCTCAGTCTCCGTGAGCCCCTATGAGCCCTACTTAGTTGATTCCATGGACCTTGTTCTCATGGTGTCCAGACTCTACTGGGCCCTACAGTCTTCCCCACTCTCCTTTGTCTGTGAGGTTTCCTGACTTCCACCTAATGTTTGGCTGTGTGTCTCCCATCATTTGCTGGATGTAACCTCTCTGATGATGATTGGGCTATGAATACCACAGAATATCATTAGAAATCACTTCATTTCATTGATTTTTTTGTCAGTTATGTTTGGTTCTATCCTAGGACTCTGGGTTATCCAGCCTCTGATTCCTGGCCATCCAGATAATGCCAATCATTGACACCCTTTCATAGTGTTGGCCTCAAGCTGTTCCAGTCATTGATTGACCACTTCCACAAGTTCTGTGCCACCATTACCCCTGCACATCTTGCAGGAAGAACAAATTGTAGGTCATTGGTTTTAGGGCTTGGTTGATGTCCTAGTGCCTCCACTGGAAACCTTGCCTGGTTACAGAAGATGGCTGGTTCATGCTCTGTATCCTCCATTACTAGGAGTCTTCACTAGGATCATCCTCATAGATTCCAGGGAGTTTCTACTGTACTAAGTTTCCACCAACTACTCAAGTGGACTCAAAAATTATCAAGAGACTCCTAGTAGGTGGTTAATATCAGAAATTGTACAAGGGAATCTAAATGCACATCATGATTATCAGACAACTCATGAATAATTACTTAAATTTATTTCTTTCTCCTGGCCTAATGAGGAATACACCCCTCATTGTTTTACCAAAAACACAAGGAAGCTAATTAACTTACAACTAATGGTCTCAAATCAAGGGGAAAGAGTTCTTCCTGTTGATAAACAGGAGAATTATGTGTTTCTGAAGGCACCAATGGAATACAATGCTTTAGTGACCTGAGACATATTTAACACAACTTTCTTCACTTTAGACTTTGGTTGAAACCTTAATTCAGGATGAAGTAAGCTGGTAGGAGGTTAAAGCAGGGGAGTTCATGGGGAAGAAATGATGACTAGTCACCTGGGTTTTTAACCTACTCTTTTGAGAACAGGCAATCTTTAGGAACAATTTTCTTTCTGTGCAGAGCAATGTCCCATGGGGAGATCATGTGCTTAGGGGCTGGAATAACAGGAGGAAAATATTCTCAAAGGAGAAGTTGCTGTCAACTTTGAGTGTCTCCCCAGTGTAGTCCTTCTGATTTGCAAACTAGAGCTACACATTAATTTTCTCATTTTGAAGTCCTGACCCTGGCTGGGGATTAATACTGCTCTCTGTCCTGCTTCATGTGCCAAGTACAGCTTCAGTTCTCCATCATCAGCCACTCAGAGGGGAGTTGGGACATTGATGCACAGACCTACCTTCCAGAGGTCAATCCAGGTCAGACCTGGAGCTCTGCTGCTCTTGCAGCAAGAGGTCAGAAAACAGAAGAATGGAAAATGTACATGAGAGCAAAGTTAGCCTAGCCAAGACTGGGATATGCTAAGGAGGCTTTCCAGTTGGTCCTGCAAGGTATTGATTCATGAAGCTGGAAAGAGAAGAATCCACTGAACTCAGTAATTGGGGTGAGAATTAATTTTTAAGTGATAGTTTTGTAAGGCTAATCATAAGAGGATGGTTTTATGAACTCATAAAATAGTTCCATATAAATTAGAACTTATGTTTCCAGATCCTGGAAATTATGGAATGTATAGACAGAAAGCACTGGTTGTAAAGTTAACTAAAATAACTTCATGCCTTTTTATTTTTAAAATGAATATAATGTCATATTAATAAGAAGGATCCTGGTGGATAATGTCTGCAGGACTGCAAGAGTTCATGAATTTTATAGTTTGTTGGTGCCTTTCTTCATGTAAGATAGACACATTAAAAAGGAGGAAAGGGTATATTAGAAAGATTGCCTGCAGTCATTTTGTTACTGATGAATACAAAAAATTATTGTGACTTTCTTACCTGTTTACTTTCTCTATTGCAAATAATGCATATCCTTTGAATTTATTGAGTAGGAATAATGTGTTTATTCCACATAAAAATAGAATTCTTCCATATGTACAGATTGGATTTCCCACCAACTTTTCTCTTTGATATTCCATTGTGTGTGTGTTTGTGTGGTGTGTTTGTGTGTGTGTGTGTGTGTGTGTGTGTGTGTGTGTGTGTATGTTTGGGAGGAAATTATGTAGTTTTTTGATATCCAGTCTGATAGACATAGTCTGTCCTCCTAATTGTTCCAACTTTTCATAAAATATCAATTATATAATATACTGGTTCCACTTGTGACATGTCTATACATGTGTGGAATGTGCTCTGATCATGTTCGTCACTCTTATAACTCCACTCCCACTTTTGATATCCTATTACCACTCCCCATTGCTCTTCATTCTACTATTCTGGCATTTTAAATTCTGGATTATGGATGTATATAAAAGAAAATATGCTGTTTGTGTTTGTCACTAGCTTATTTCACTGTTATTAATATTCACATGTTCAATGTCTTCCTGCTCCAGCAGAATGTGAGTGACTTAATAGCCTGTTATATACCGTCATTTCATTTCTATGAGTGTTTATCCTTGCTGTACCTTTGGTCTTTTATAATTTTGCACTTGGTATTAAGTCCAAGGCCTCATATATCCCAGGAAAATATCCCATCAATGAGTTATAAAACCCTTTGAGACAGAGTCTCAGTAAGTCATTCAGGCTAGACTCAACCTCACTTTACAAGTCAGGGATGAAGTCATTCAGGCTGATCCTGACCTCACTTTACAGCCAGGAATGACACAAATGTGCCGCTCAAGGTTACAGACAGATGGACAAAATTGAAGAAGATGTTCATAGCTTGCTTATCTCTTAAATCTGTGATCCTCCTGCCTTAGCCTTCCTGGTAACTATGCTTGTAGATCTGTTACCATGCCTGGCCTTTGCCTTTCTGGAGAGATCTCTTTCAACAAGTCTTAGGACTTTGGGTTCTCAATTAAGTCATGATTTACATTCTAGTGAAGTTTAAGTTGCATAAACATATGTGCTTTATATATCTTCATATGACACAGAATGATAAATGTATATCTGAGCCAATTATACACTATTAAAGATAGCATGACATGTTGATGCAGAACTGTCATGGGAGCAGGGTGTGATGAGTTTATCTGGTGTCCACTGAGATTAATTAGAGGAAGTATGTTTGTGTAAGATAGATTTGGCCTAGTGTTCTGGTGCAAGATTCTATGCAGGAACACTGAGAACACCTTGTATATTGACAAACTTTGTTCACTGGAATTTCTTACATGTGTGTAGTGTTTACTGTCCCTCACCCTCTCCTGTCCCCCTCCTTCTGCAAGCGCTTGCTCTTCTCAGTAGAGTTCTTTTCCTATACCTATGTCTTTTTTTCTGGTTGTTGTTGTTGCTGTTCTATGGCTGAATAACTTTCAGTATGTCAATCTGTGTGATCATGGGTTTTGAGTTATCCATTGGATTCTGGTGGTTTCAGTGAAGCTACACAACTGGACACTTGCAAGTGTTCATTGCAAAGAGTCATTGGTCTAGTCTGAAGCCTCTGATTTCTACTACACTATCAATGCTGGGTTCTCACTAGGCGGATATCCTGTTGTTGCTTTGTGTTGCAGAGATGCTGTAGCTTTGGGCCTGTGGGTCAAGTCCCTTCATGACTTAAGCAATTCATAGATGGGGTGGATGGCAGGATGGGCCAAGTCACAGCCCTGTTTCTAGGCCTGGGCAGCTGCAGGGTTGGTCTGCCTGCAAGTGCTCTCCTGTCCTCCCCAACAGGGTGAGCTCTCCAGCATTGCTCCTGGTAATTCACCTCTTGCAGAAATGAGCAAGGTGTTGGGCGGGTTCTCCTGCTTTCACATCCTCAGGGTCAGCTCTCCCACACCTATACCCTCAGGGCCAGTTCTATTGTGTTGCTCAGGTGAGGTACAGGGACCACTCTCCCAAGTGAGGGTCAAGGACAGCCCTCCCACAATTATGACCCCAGGACTAACTCCTCCACCTGTCTCAGGTATTGGGTGGGGATGGGGTAGAGCTGCCACCACGTCAGATGGGTAATGTGGACAACTCTTCCTTGCTCACAACAGCAGGGCTGGGTCAGCCTCACCTCTGACCACTGGGGAGCTCTGCTGTGCTGCCTAGGTGAGGGGCAGGGCCCACTTCCCTGAGTGCTACAAGTGGTAAGGGGGAGGATCAGCTCTTTTGTTTGTTGCAGGCTATAAGGGGCAAGGGGCAAAAGGGGGCATGTCTCACCCTTCTACACCGCCACATTATAGATGAGTAGTGGGGACAGCTCTCCCAATCTTTCAACTTCAAGGTTGGCTCACCCATACCTCTACCAATAAAGTCCGCTTACTCTATTGTGCTACCCAGGTGAGGTGCAGGGCCTGCCCTCCCAAGGGTTGCAGCTGGTCGGGGGCAAGGCGGCTCTCCTGCTCTTGTGATCTCAGGGCCAGTTCTCACACCTGCCTCAGGCATTGATGGGCAGTGGGGGGGAGTGGAAGAAGTGCACCTCTCCTCCACTCATGCCACCACAGGACAGATGGGTGATAGATATTAATTTGTTTTAATATGAGATCTTTGAGCACAGACTGAACATAGCACAGAAATTTCTACTCAGAGACAACACCAGGACTCTCTTCATGGGATAAATATAAAACATATAAATAAATATCATGACTATAGAAGGCTAGGCTTACTAGGTTCCATAGTAGTAGATACACACCTAAAATAAAAGTTATCTGGCCAGGAACCCATAGTTTTGTGAGCTCATAGGTCCCTGGGGAGAACTCCCAGTTATCATTTTGCTAAATGTGTGTAATATAAAAATGAACCTAAATATTTATATCTATGTTGATAGATGAGTGATGCTCTCACTCCTCATCAAAAAGCATCTGTTTCCAGTGGATAGAGGATAATATAGGAACCAACAACTTGTCAAAGTGTGGAGAATAAACACCTACAAAGTGTTCAGTCCAAAATGAGACATCTAGACCAAAGTGTTCAGGGAATAGCGTGAAAGGAGGAGTGGAAAGAGTAAGAGACAGAACGTTGGAAGAGTCGCCTCTGGTAGCATGCCTTTTGAACACAGCAGGGTCCTTATAAACTCACAGCAGCGGTGGATGATTATACAAGACTTGCAAAAGATCAAACTAGTCAACACTCTATAGCGGCAGAGAAAAGGCTTCATGAGGCCTCAATCTTGACCGAGGAGCCATTGGCAGTTGGTAACTGATGGAGGAGAGAGTTCATTATTTTCAGAGGTGTGGCCCCTCGTAGGTGGACAATGACCCTGTCCTGGTGAGCATCCCGTGAATATATGACCAGAGCTAATGGAGCTAAGAGGAACTGGAGGGTGAGAGACAGACAGACAGAGAGAAAGAGGAAGAAGAAAGGAGGAAGAAGCATTGATGTTAGCTTATTGATAGGTGACTGAATCTGTCTTTCCCAATTCTTCTTTTGGTAGGCATATCAAACACATGGAACAAGGAAATGATACTCAGCTTTCAGAATTCTTTCTTCTGGGATTTTCAGAGAATCAACCTCAGATTCAGCCTTTCATATTTGGACTTTTCCTCTCCATGTACCTAGTGACTGTTTTTGGCAACCTACTCATCATCATGGCCATCGTTGTGGACTCCCACCTTCATACACCCATGTACATCTTCCTCTCCAATCTGTCCTTTGTGGACATCTGCTTCACCTCCACAACTGTCCCCCAGATGCTAGTAAATATACAGACACAGAGCAAAGTTATCGTCTATGTGAACTGCATCACTCAGGTGTACTTCTTACTACTTTTTTCAGTACTGGACATCTTTTTGCTGACTGTGATGGCCTATGACCGCTATGTGGCCATCTGTCACCCCCTGCACTACATGATCATCATGAACACAAGACGCTGTGGATTGCTGATTCTAGCATGCTGGATCATAAGTGTTCTGAATTCCCTGTTACATAGCTTTTTGGTTCTGCGGTTGTCATTCTGCACAGACCTGAACATCCCTCACTTTTACTGTGAACTCAATCAGGTGGTACACCATGCCTGTTCTGACACCTCTCTTAATGACATGGTAATTTATATTGCAGCCATGTTACTGGCTGTGGGTCCCCTCTCTGGCATCCTCTACTCTTACTCCAAGATAGTGTCCTCCATACGTGCAATCTCCTCAGCTCAGGGGAAGTACAAAGCATTTTCCACATGTGCATCTCACCTCTCTGTTGTCTCTTTATTTTATTGCACCCTCCTGGGAGTGTACCTCAGTTCTGCTGTGACCCAGAACCCACGTGCCACTGCAATGGCTTCATTGATGTACACTGTGGTCACCCCTATGCTGAACCCCTTCATTTATAGTCTGAGGAACAATGACATGAAGGAGGCTCTGAAAATACTTTTAGGGAGGGTGACTAGAAACAGACCAATGGACTTACCTTCATAGTTGTGTACTCATGTTTGTAGAACCTAGGGTTATGGAATTAGCAATTGTGGTCTTTGGTCCTATATTGTAATAAAACTTAGTCTCACTATTTCCTCTAATTTCACTGTCCATTATATTGTTTGTTTATACAATCCCTTTCTTTACAAGGCTTAGTGTTCTTTCTGGTATCTGTGTTTTACTTTTTCATTTCTTATTTTCTTAAATAAATACCTATCCTTGGATCAAATCCTCTTGAAACTTCCACTCTTATCAGGAAACAACTGAGACTTCTTAAGAATGATTTATTTTGGAGTAACAAGTGTTGAGTTCTTTTGCTTTTTTTTTTTTTTTTACTAAACAGTATCCCTAAGTTATGCTCTCCCTACGGACATAATTCCATTCAACAGGTAAGGTACATAATTGTAGAGCATCTGATAATTTGAACAACACCCATGGGTCAGAGGTCAAATAAAGGGTTTTAAGAAGGAGAAGTTAGAGAGAGATGCATGGAAACTGTCTTCTGGATGTGGCAGGCACTCATGAAATCACAGCAGCTGGGGCTGCCTCTACAAGGCCTGTTATGTAGCAGTTTCCTTCAAGAGTAGAACCTTCAGTCTTGGAGGAAAGCTCATTGAGCACAAGGTGTTTGCAAGCAAGTGAATATATAGGATGTTCTAAGGGTAGGTGAAATATTCCATCATGCAGGGAAGCTAAGTTAAGTTTAGAGAGTAAACAATTCAAAATAGCTTGAGCAAGTCCATGAAACTAGATTCACTAGACCTCTCCTTCTATAATCATGTATATAATCAATAAGGACTGCCAAGACAGTTGCAGACAAACTGTGTTGTCTAGAAGACTCTCGGATAAGTCAAGCTGCCTAAAGGGGCTCAGAGCAGCTGAGAAGCCTGGAAGAAGAACGGACTAGCAGAGCTGTCTGTGAGAAGCTTAAGAACCAATGAGCTACCTGGAAAGGATGCTCTTCAACCTGTGGAGCTGCCTATAGGTTAAGTATTCTCTAGGTTTTCAGCTTTCATGAGCTGTGGTGGACTTTGGTGATGCAGCTCTTTGAGTCATTTCTGTTCCTGTAAGTAACCCCTCACTCATATCCCTATAATTTACACCTATAAAATTCATTGGGTCACCTAATTAGACTTTAGTGGTATCCTTATTTTGATCTGTCCTTGATCTGGGGTGGGAAGATGTCTTTTCGCATCTCACAAGAATGTTAACACATACCCGTCAACATTCCAGGATGGAGGGACAAATGGATTATTGTTCTCTCTCCTAGCTGATGAACTACAGGTAGCTGATGGTAGCTAGTGGAAGAAAAGTCTTTCTTTTTAAAATAGGTGGACTCTAGTAGGTTGACCATGCATGGGTGTGTGCCCCCATACACATGAGCATATGGACAGTTATAATTTGGTTTAGTGTGTTATAATAAGTTTATGAAAGAAGATGTAGAGTTGGGAGGAGCATACAGTAGAGGGGGTATGAGATGAGAAAGAAGTGGTTATGATTAAAATACATTGTACATATGTATGAAAACCTCACAGAGTAAATAAAAATATATCTTAAAATTTGGTGCACAATTTTTATGTATTCTTTCATTCTTTCAAAGACACAGATTCACTATGTTACTGAGAGCTGTTCTTCAATGGCACCATCATCTGTCTTATAACATCTGAAAAGGCTGAGTACACCTTGGACTCCCTCACAATTTCCTACAGCATTTCAACTTTTATTTCACAATAATATAACTTTGATTTGTAGACTATTGTAGAAGTCAATGGAATCATTCATAAGTCAAAACATCTCCTTTCTATTTTGCTAATATGTTCAACAATTCTAAAGAGGTGTCTTTCTTCTGACATGAAATGGATTGGTATTTCATTTTAAGGGTGAACATATTTTCATAGTAGATGGCAGTAATAAAGAGACTCACAACTGGCCAAGCTGCAGAGAATCAGACTATAGAATAACCACCTGAAACAGGACTTCTATATCATACCACCTCCTCCTGAATCTCGGGTATTATTGCAGAAGAGATAGAAGGGAATGACTGTAAGAGCCAGAGGTGTTTTCACAAGATAACAGTGTTTTGCAGACACAGCAGAGCAGTTTCCATTTGAACTCAGAGTAGTGGAAACAGAATGCCCAAGATATGAGCAAACTGAAGCCATGCAAAAATCCCAGAATGAGTAAGGGAATTTTGCACAAAGTCCCATCCTTAAATGGCATGATATTGGTAAGTAGTAGCTACCAGAAGGGAGAGAAGTGGTTTTCTTAAAGGTGTTGTTCTAAGTAGAACATGTTGCAGTGAGTAACCCACACCCAGGAGGATATGGACAGTACAAATTAGATCACATGGATTAAAAAATAATAGGATACAAGCAAGGGAACATATATTGGGTTTGTTGCTGCATTCGTCTGTGAGGCACTATTTTAATTAATTAATATCAGAAGACCCAGTCAACAGCACCATTGTCTAGAAAAAGGATCTTGAAATGTGTAGGAATAGAGAAATCCAGCTGAACACTAGCAAGTAATTGATCATATGTGCATTTATTTCTCTCTGTTCTTGGCTGTGGATATCATGGAACAAGTGTTTCACGTTCCCACTGCTCGGACTTTCCCACTAATTATCTGTAATCTGACTCTCCAAATTGCCTTTTGTGAAGTTTTTTTTTTTCCACAGCAATAGAAATGAAAGTAGAATGGGCTTGTGTGATAACTCTGGAACATCTCAGCAATCTCCCTGTCCACAGTCAGCTTCTATGGAGTCTTTCGGTTGTTGTTATTTAATTTTTTATTAATTCTTTAGGATTTTCACATCATGCACCTTAATCCCACCCATCTCCCAGCGCCTCCATATCCACTTCTCCCTCTTGCAGTGTTCCCCTCCAAAAGGAAAGCTAAAAAAGAATAAAAATAAGATAAAAATAAAATGAGGGGAAAAAAAGAAAAACACCACTCCTCCATTTCTCCACCTCTCGTTGCCCCTTCATTCATTTTAGTGGCATTGGAACCTGCACTGTGTCACACAGTAGACCCTTTTGTCCAAACAGCTTACTTGCAAATGGTCGTTGTGTAATGAGTTGTTGGTCAGGTTCAAGGCCTCTGTGTTTGGACCCCCACTGACATTCCTCTCTGATATCCCACTGTTTTTCTGAGTCATGGAGAGCCCGTGACTATGGTTCCACAGGATCAGTCCCTTTACACACTCCAGCAGGTCACAGACGGGACAGATATCTGGGTGTGCCTGGGGAGCAGCTGAGCTGGTCGTCCAGGCTGCTGGGACAACTCCTCTCAATGAGGAGTGGAGCTAGCCTCCCAGGCCCATGATGAGGGGTGGGGCAAGCTTTTCTAAGTGTGCTGAGTCACTTGGGGGTGTCTTATTAGGCTGTCTTATTAGGGGGTGAGACCAGCTTTCTTGTGCCGGAGTAATCAGGGTCCATTATCCCAGAGCCAGGAAGGTTCAGTGTCAGCTCTCGTGTGTGTGTGTGTATGTGTGTGTGTGTGTGTGTGTGTGTGTGTGTGTGTGTGTGTGTGTGTGCTGGGGGGGATAGGTCACTCCAGGCCAGTGAGGGGTGGTACCAGCACAGAAGGGCCCTCATACTTCAACACATGGTTCAACACATGGTTTTCATGGGCAATGGACATCCACACAGACCTCAGCTGCTACAGGACTGTGTACCCAGATGTGGTCATTGTCAGCAGCTTGGGGCCGCTGGTACCACAGCCCTGGGTAGCTCTACAAGCCTCCCAAATCTGAATGGGCCCAGCAGCATCATGGTTCCCAGGGATGAGAGCTTCTTTTGAGCCTTTCAGGTGCTGAGCATCATCTTTGGCCTCATCCTATCAGATGCTCAGAGGTAAAACCATATTTGATCAGTGACACGATGTGTAGAAAGGTAGAAAAGCGGGTTGGTGAAACAGTTCAGTTTGTAAACGCTCGTGCTTCACAAAGTGAGTCCAATAACAAGAGCCCATATTGGGGGGAGACAGAAATGACTCCTGAAAGTGCTTCCTTATTTGCAGAAATGTTCTATAGTAAGCCTGTGCACGCACGCACACACGCACGCGTGCTCACACACACACACACACAGACACACACAAAATACTATATAACAAAAAATTTAAGGAAAATATATACATGTTTATAGCGTTCTACTCTAAGTCCAACTGTCTCTGGTTTCTAACTTGGGACATAGCACAGAACTATCTGAAGCTCACTTTTGCAAACTCGCAACCAGTTTCTTTTCTTTTCTTTTTTTTTAAATTTTATTTTATAATTTAATTTAATTTTACATATCAGCCACGGATTTCCTTGTTCTCCCCCCTCCTGCCCCCCTTCCCCCCAGCCCACCCCCCATTCCCATCTCCTCCATGGCAAAGACTCCCCTGAGGATTGAGTTCAACTTGGTAGATTCAGTCTAGGCAGGTCCAGTCCCCTCTTCCCAGGCTGGGCCAAGTGTCCCTGTATAAGCCCCAGGTTCCAAATAAGAGACCATGATAAATGAAGACCACATGAGAATAGGAAGAAGCAAAGTGCTAGAGAGGTCCACAGAAATCCACAAAGATACCTCCACAATAGACTACTGGCAATGGTCGAGAGACAGCCCAAACTGACCTACTCGGGTGACAGGATGGCCAAACACCCTAATTGTCGTGCTAGAAACCTCATTCAATGACTGAGGGAACTGGATACAGAGATCCATGGCCAGGCCCCAGGTGGAGCTCCAGGTGTTCAGTTGGCGAGAAAGAGGGGGGTTTGTATGAGCGAGAATTGTTGAGAACAAGGTTGGAAAAAGCACAGGGACAAATAGCCAAACGAATGGAAACACATGAACTATGAACCAATAGCTGAGGAGCCTCCAACTAGATCAGGCCTTCTGGATAAGTGAGACAGTTGATTAGCTTGATCTGTTTGGGAGGCATCCAGGCAGTGGGACTGGGACCTGTCCTCAGTGCATGTGCTTGTCAGTGGGTGTACTCAAAACCTAAAGAAATAAGTAACTGATTTTAAAATTGTAAGATGTCTCATGAATAAAGGCATAAGTGGAATTTTTGTATTTGCCTAACAAGGGATACACCCTTCTCTATTTTGGAAAAAGAACAATTAAGCCAATTATCTTAGGACTCATGGTCTCACATCAAGGGTAACTCCTTGTTGTTGAACAGAATTGTGTGTTTCTGAAGGCACCAATGGAATACAATGCTTTGGTGACCTGAGACATATTTAACACAACTTTCTTCGCTTTAGACTTTGGTTGAAACCTTAATTCAGGATGAAGTAAGCTGGTAGGAGGTTAAAGCAGGGGAGTTCATGGGGAAGGAACGATGACTAGTCACCTGGGTTTTTAACCTACTCTTTTGAGAACAGGCAATCTTTAGGAACAATTTTCTTTCTGTGCAGAGCAATGTCCCATGGGGAGATCATGTGCTTAGGGGCTGGAATAACAGGAGGAAAATATTCTCAAAGGAGAAGTTGCTGTCAACTTTGAGTGTCTCCCCAGTGTAGTCCTTCTGATTTGCAAACTAGAGCTACACATTAATTTTCTCATTTTGAAGTCCTGACCCTGGCTGGGGATTAATACTGCTCTCTGTCCTGCTTCATGTGCCAAGTACAGCTTCAGTTCTCCATCATCAGCCACTCAGAGGGGAGTTGGGACATTGATGCACAGACCTACTTTCCAGAGGTCAATCCAGGTGAGACCTGGAGCTCTGCTGCTCTTGCATCAAGAGGTCAGAAAACAGAAGAATGGAAAATGTACATGAGAGCAAAGTTAGCCTAGCCAAGACTGGGATATGCTAGGGAGGCTTTCCAGTTGGTCCTGCAAGGTATTGATTCATGAAGCTGGAAAGAGAAGAATCCACTGAACTCAGTAATTGGGGTGAGAACTAATTTTTAAGTGATAGTTTTGTAAGGCTAATCATAAGAGGATGGTTTTATGATCTCATAAAATAGTTCCATATAAAGGAGAACTTATATTCATGGGCCTGGGAAATTATGGAATGTATACACAGAGCATTGTATGTTAAGTTACATACAATGACTCCATGCCATTTTAATTTTATGGTCAATATAATGTCATATTGTTAAGAAAGATCCAATGCATAATATTTGCACAAATCCCAACATGCATGCACACACACATCATGTATTCTGTACAAACAAAAAGGTAATTGTAGCAAACTAAGCCTCTGCTAATTTGTATCCAGAAGTATAACTAGGACAAAGTATGATTTTAGTGCTTGCTGTCATGGTGTCTTCAGGGTTTAATTAGACAAAGGATTTTGTCAATGTAATAGGACAAATTTGCCCTAGTGTTGTGGAGGAAGAGTCTGTGCATCAACACTGGAGATGCCTTGTTTAAAGACTGAATTTGTTCCTTGACAATTTCATACATATGTGTAATACAGTCTTTACTCTCCCTCATTCTTTGCTGTCTCCCTCCTCTGATAATCCTTCTCACTAGGAATCACTTTCACATACTTGAGTGTTTTTGTTTTGTTCTGTATTGAATGAGTTTAATCATAGCTGTCTGCATGATCACAACTTTGGAACTATCCACTGTAGTCTGGTGGGATCATCAGAACTTATACAACTGAAGACCATCCTACCCACAGAATCCACACACTTCATCAAGAAGCAGTAGGGCTCCATGACCCCTTCTATTGGGGGATACTTTTCATATTAACTATCACTAGAATAAAGATTTGAGTGAACACACAAAATGTATCTAAGGAGAGTTAAAAAAAAAAAACCAAACCCTAATGCCAAGAAAATAAAGTTAATACATGAGAAAATTAAGGCATCAATTCACTGATCTGCTATCACAAGAAATAAAACTAGTAGGTCAAACAAACATGGAACAGACAAAGAGAAAATAAGCCTATTGTTGTTTTATTGGTAAACACCCCATTACAGTAGTTCTTTGAGTGTTTCTTCTATTTATGCAAATAGCCATTGGCTTTTTCATGTGCACACACAAGTGCCACCACAGCATTATTGTGTGTGTGTGTGTGTGTGTGTGTGTGTGTGTGTGTGTGTGTGTGGTGGAAAAGCAGGTTTAGAGAAAGGGGTCTTGCGGGCTATCTATTCAAGAGTTGAGCAAATTACAGAGGCCAGAACTCAGAGCAGGCTATGGAACCAAGACAGGTGCACCTCATTTCAAGGATGATCCATGGAGTCAATTTGTCAATGTGCAAACATGGCAATGCCTGTGTTCAGAAGTTTCTGCATCAGTGAAAATTCTTAGGTCTTTTTTTTTTTAAATGCTCGTGCTGGAACCCAGAACCTCGTGCATCCTAGGCAACACTGTCACACAGCTATACCAAACTTCTTTGCAAGTAAATTTAAGATGGGGGGGGTGTGTCTCACTATTTTCAAATTCTCATGCTTATGACATACTCTGCCTCAGCCTGCTGGGATAGTCGTAATTATAGATGTGTGCCACCACACCTGGCTTATGTGTCCATGATTTCATTATACCATGTATAGCTGTTCACCCTCCTACTAATTACTTTTACTGCTTTTACTTCCTTGTCCAAATTAAATAATTGCAAGAAATACCTTCCTTGAAGCCTTGCATGGATGTTCTGTGCATGAACAGTCCCAGATGCATTCTCGGGATCCAACCTGTCTTCCTTGATGACTGTGTCCGAATGTGACCTTGTGCAGTGATCTCAGGGCACCTATGGAAGACAACATCCCCATCAAATATTGCCCTCCATTGCATTTCCTTTTCTGCATTCCACTTGCTGCAGTGTGCATATTGAGTGTCCCCCAAATGTTTATGTGTTAAGGACTTAGTTCCCAAGTATTGTTATTGGGAGGCAGTAGAACTGTCAAGAGAAGGGCCTAGTGGAAGTCTTTAGGTCATCGGACTATGAACTGAGTGGACATTATTGTACCCCAGTCTCTTTCTTTTTCCATTTTGCTTTATGGCTATAGAGTGAGTAGTCTCTCTTTCTCTCTCCCTCTCTGTTGCCCCCTTTTCTTTCTCCTCCCTTCCTCCTTCCCTCCCTCCCTTTTCCTTCCTTCTCCCTTTCTTTTACTTTATGGGCATTATATACCTATACACGTATGTGTGTGTGTGTGTGTGTGTGTGTGTGTGTGTGTGTGTGTGTGTGTGTAAGCAGGTGCACTGTGTTTGTGCAGTGGAGGATTTGGGGGCCCTGCTTTATCACTGTTCTCCTTTTTCTCTCTTATGGGCTCTGTCACTGAATCTGGAGCTGTCTAGTCCACCTGAAATCCTAGCAGTTTTCTTGCCTCTTTCTCCTATAGCACTGGGCTTATAGGCACAAGCCTGGCCTCTTTTTAAAAATATGGATCATAGCATCTGAACCCAGGTCCTCAGGCAAGCATTCTTATCTAATAAATCATATCCCAAGTCCTAGGGTGAGTATCTGTTTGACCATGTGCTCCAACCATGTTGGGCTGCCTCCATGAAGGATCAAAGCCACAGGGCCAAGGAACTGGGGACTGTGAGCGCAAATAAAGTCTTTCTCTTTATAATTTGACTATCTCAGATGTTTATTATAGTCCAGTAAAGTTTATGAACACAGCATTGATACCATCTGATATGAGTACTTTAAAAAATTTGCTTATACCTCATCTCCATTATTATATTGTAAGAATTTTATTTGTCTTCACATTTCTTCACTATCTGATAGTGTCTTGACATTGGCCATATTTAGCTTTTATTCTTTCAGTGCTTCAAAGGGTTTCTAATTAAAGTTTTTATTTAAGACTTTTTTTAATAAAATATAATCACATCATTTCCCCCTCCCCCAAATCTTCTCACCAACTCCTGCTATGTCCCTACTCTACTCCCTCTCAAATTTATGGCTTATTTTCTTTATTTTTGATATGTTTTGTGTATGTGTATATTAATCTCTGTGTGTGTGTGTGTGTGTGTGTGTGTGTGTGTGTGTGTGTGTGTGTGTAACCTGCTGAGCCTATTTATTACTGCTTATATGTATATGATTTTAAAGCTGAGCACTTGGACTTAGAATAACCAGGTACTGCCGGGCGGTGGTGGCGCATGCCTTTAATCCCAGCACTCGGGAGGCAGAGCCAGGCGGATCTCTGTGAGTTCGAGGCCGGCCTGGGCTACCAAGTGAGTTCCAGGAAAGGCGCAAAGCTACAGAGAGAAACCCTGTCTCAAAAATCCAAAAAAAAAAAAAAAAAAAAAAAGAATAACCAGGTATTTGCTTCCCTGTCATATCTAGAAAACACAGCAAACTCTCTAGTCCTCTGGATTTTACAGTCTTTCTCCCCCACTTCCTGTGATGTTCTTTAAGACACGGGTGTAAGGCCGGGCGGTGGTGGCACACGCCTTTAATCCCAGCACTCGGGAGGCAGAGCCAGGCAGATCTCTGTGAGTTCGAGGCCAGCCTGGACTACCAAGTGAGTTCCAGGAAAGGCGCAAAGCTACACAGAGAAACCCTGTCTCAAAAAAAAAAAAAAAAGACACAGGTGTAGTTTTAAACGTTTCCCTTGGGTTGGGCACCCACAGGCAGCTGTTTTCTGCATTTTGACCAGTTGTAGCTTTCTGTAATGTTCTCTGCATACTTCAAAACTAAGCTTCTTTAATGAAGGGTGACAGCTACACTTATCAGTGTCTCCATTCCAGGTGTGTGCTAAAGAGACCATGGTGGGGAGATGTCTATAATCAAGGTGGTCCAAAATTGAGGGAGAGGGGCTATGAGAATGTCACAATCCTAAAGTTCATTTGACACATGAACTTTGGGCAGAGGTTGAGAATGACATGGGCATTACTAATCAGAAATAACACACGGAATCTCCTAGGGGGATTCATATGAAATAAATAAATAAATAAATAAATAAATAAATAAATAAATAAATAAATAAATTGTGTGCCTCTACAAGTTTGGGCTTGTAGCATTGCTTAATGTATAGAGTGCTTGACTAAGTTGTCTGGCCAAGAACCATTTGGTTGGGGAATTCATGGGCTCTGGTAAAAAAAAAAATTACACCTATTGTTTTGTTAAATGAACATCACATTTTCTTCTGAATATTTATATGTATGTCTATAAATCAGTGAAGTTGTTAGTTTCCATCAGAGAAGCTTCTTTTTTCCAGTGGACAGAGGATAATATAAAAACCCATAAGTGGTCAAAATGTAGAGAATAAGTGTCTACAGAGTACTCAGGCCTAAATGAGACTTCCACAGCACAAGCCTCCCCACTAGGCTCAGGGAACACCACAGGAAAAAAAAAGCAGATAGTAAGATGCTGAGAACAGGGAGGACTTAGTGAAATCGTGGCTTCTGGACATGACAACTTGAGTAAACTAATGAACTCACCGTACCTAGAGTGGTTTTCAAATGACCTGCACAAGATCAAACCAGTCAACATGCCTCCATGAAGAGGGAAGGGATGACCAGGTCTCATCCCTAGCTGAGGAGTCATTTGCAGTGATGGCTGCTGAAAAGAGTCAGTTCTCTTCAGGGGTGTGGTCTCTGGTAGGTTGACCATGCCCCAGCCTCAATGGATAGCCTCACATACATAGATATAAGGACAGCTCTGAAAGAGTCCAGAGGTCCATGATATAAATGAAAGGAAGGAAGGAAGGAAGGAAGGAAGGAAGGAAGGAAGGAAGGAAGGAAGGAAGGAAAGAAGACAGGAAAGAGGCAGCATTGACATCAGGACACTGATGGGTGACTGAGTTCTTCTCAAATTCTTCTTTTGGTAGGCATATCAAACACATGGAACAGGGAAATGATACTCAGCTTTCAGAATTCTTTCTTCTGGGATTTTCAGAGAATCAACCTCAGATTCAGCCCCTAATATTTGGACTTTTCCTCTCCATGTACCTAGTGACTGTTTTTGGCAACCTACTCATCATCATGGCCATCGTTGTGGACTCCCACCTTCATACACCCATGTACTTCTTCCTCTCCAATCTGTCCTTTGTGGACATCTGCTTCACCTCCACAACTGTCCCAAAGATGCTGGTAAATATCCAGACACAGAGCAAGGTCATCACCTATGCAGGCTGCATCACTCAGATGTACTTCCTACTGCTTTTTTCAGGGTTAGACATCTTTTTGCTGACTGTGATGGCCTATGACCGCTATGTGGCCATCTGTCACCCCCTGCATTACATGATCATCATGAACACAAGACGCTGTGGATTGCTGATTCTAGCATGCTGGATCATAGGTATCCTGAATTCCTTGTTACATAGCTTTTTGGTGCTACGGCTATCATTCTGCACAAACTTGGAAATCCCTCACTTTTTCTGTGAACTCAATCAGGTGGTACACCATGCCTGTTCTGACGTCTTTCTTAATGACATGGTGATTTACATTACAGCCATGTTACTGGCTGTGGGTCCCCTCTCTGGCATCCTCTACTCTTACTCCAAGATAGTGTCCTCCATACGTGCAATCTCCTCATCTCAGGGGAAGTACAAAGCATTTTCCACATGTGCATCTCACCTCTCTGTTGTCTCTTTATTTTATTGCACCCTCCTGGGAGTATACCTAAGTTCTGCTGTGACCCAGAACCCCCATGCCACTGCAACAGCTTCACTTATGTACACTGTGGTCACCCCCATGCTGAACCCCTTCATTTATAGTCTGAGGAACAAAGACATAAAGAAAGCTCTAAAAATCCTGTTAGGGAGTGTAAGTAGAAGAGGACCAATCGATTCACCTTCATAACATGTCTGTTTTCTAGTAGTCAATGTTTTAGATTATCCATTGCAGTCCATTGATGAAACTGAGTAACAAAAATTTAATCTTTAATCTCCTACAATTGCTCTGTATTTTACAGCACTTTTATCATACAATTCAAGTTTTTCCCTTTTGTTCCTTCTGGTATCTGTAATCTATTGTCATTTCCTACTTTCCTCAACATACTCCCATCCTTGAATGAGAAGCCTCTATTAATTGCTGCTTCCTTTAGAGAACTAGTGGGATTCTGAAGAATGATTTATTTTTGAAAATATATATTGAGATTTTTTCCCCTGTCACTAAAGGATATTCTTGTTTTAATACTCCTGTGGACACAATTCCATTTGTTAAATGAGGTAGATATGTAATATATTTAATTTTATAGCATCAGAAAACATGAAGCACCCTCCCTAGGCTCATAAAACATTATGGAAGAGGGAGCAGAAAGGAATAAAAAACAAAGGTTGCAGGGTTCACTGGGAAACTTTGTCTTCTGGAGATATAGCATGATTGTTACAATCATGGATCCACAGTGACTATGGTTACCTATACGAGACCTTCATAAGATCAAACCAGTTAATAGTCCAGTGTGTAGCTGGAAAAGGCTTGTAGGTTCCCACTTCTAGATAAGAAGCTATCAGTAGTTAGTGGCTGCAAGTGGAGAGAGGGTTATTCCTGTTTGGGGGCTTGACCCCTTGCACTGTGCATGGCCCCCTGTATATGTGCATATGTCCAACATTAATTAGACTGAGTCAGGTATTAAAAGAAATTATAGGAGACATATATTTCAGAGGGAGACATAGTAAAGGGATATGGGAGGAGTTGGAGAGAAAAATAGAACATGGATGTGATCAAAATAAATGGTATACATATGCAAAAAACTCAAACAATAAATAAAAATACATTTTAAAAAATGAGCCATGGGTTTTATGTGTTCTTTCATCATTATTTCATTTTCTTTATTTCTGAAACATAGACTACTGAGTGATCCAGGCTGACCATGAACTTGTGAATCTTCTTCCTCTACTTTCTGAGTTCTAGAATGTGTCTTCATCTTTCTTCCCAGACTCTCTCCCTTCCTTTATTTCTCTCCTTTTGTTCCTTCTTTTCTTCTACCTCCTTCCCTCCTCTATTTGTCTCTTTTTTTTTCACTTTGAGAACTGAACCCAGGGACTCATGCATTTGGAGCATATGGTCTGTGCTGACCTATACCATTAATTCATCATTGTGATTTCATTTCACACCTTACCTCCTCATTATGCACATGGCTACTTTAACACACAAGTGTCTTCTCCACTGGACATCTGATTTTATGTTTTCACTGAGGTCCCTTGGTAATTGCAGAGCACATGATGAATGCTGTAGTTACTGGTAAAAGCTGATTACTTCAACTGGAGTTACATGGAGAAAAATATTTACATAGATTGGCTTGATTTGGCCTTAAAGCCATGGATGGCTTTAATATGACAAAGCAAATGTTACATCATTAAACAACTTTATATAAATGTTTCTTTTTCATGTTCTGTTTCTACTCTTTGGACAATGTGCTCACTGAGTTTCAGGATTGGCTGAATGAATTTCATGTTGCTTCATTAAATTACTTTTCTGCTGTTGCCTGGAAATGTCTGTGCTATCTGCAAATGTGACTCTTACTATTGATGGACATAAAATTTATCCTTTGATCTAATCTGAGTCATGACAACCAACTAAGATGTGCCTGGAGTGTAATTGGATGGTTCTCTCCCACCATCCAATTCCTGAATACCACTCAGAGGATTAATATTACTTATAAATCCTCCGCCAATAGCTCAGGCTTATTACTAACTACCTCTTTCATTTTAAGTTAACCCATATTCCCTATTTATGCTCTGCCATGTGGTGGTACCTTTATTAGCATGTCACAGTCATCTCCTGCTCCCTTGGCATTTGGCTCCTGACCCCAAATCCACTCTCTCTTTCCCAGAATTCTCAGGTTGGTCACCCTGCCTATACTTCCTACCTGGCTACTGGCCAACCAGAATTTTATTAAACCAATTTGAGTGACAAATCTTTACAGGGTACAAGAGGATTATTCCACAGCACTGGAGAGAATCATCATTTTTATACATTTCTTTGATTCTTGAGAACCTCTTCATTTTACAGTCTTTTGATGACTTACAGGATCAGTGTTTCCTGCTCGCCTGTAAGGAAGTCACACAACACAGTGTTTACATTGCAACTTAATTATATTGATTCTTATAATAGACTAGTTGTAAACACTGTCATCTGGTATCCAAACAAGTATCAAAATAACTGGAAGCAGACTTTGATCATTGAACTCAATTCCTTTTAACCTTTGGTGACAGTGTTAGCTTTAGATGTATATGAATCTAAGCTAAAATCAAATAGACTGATAAAATACAAATGTTTTAAAATGTAATTCTTAGGTGGAGGGGACAGGCCCCTGAGTTCTGATATCTTCTTTTAAGTTTATATTCAACTATGGGTCTGCATGTGGAACCAAGGCTCTTTTGTACAACTATAGCTCTCTTGCCTTAGAACATACAATTATTTTGGACTTGAGAGACGGCTCAGTGGTTAAGAGCATTGACTGCTCCTCCAGAAGATCTGTGTTCAATTTCTAGCAGCCAACCACAATACTACTCACAGCCATCTGTAACTATAGTTCCAGGGGATTAAATGCCCTCTTCTGCTTCTATGGGCACCAGGCATGCATGGATATACATACAGTGAAAACATTCATACACATAAAAATAAATACGGGCGCCGGGCGGTGGTGGCACACGCCTTTAATCCCAGCACTCGGGAGGCAGAGCCAGGCGGATCTCTGTGAGTTCGAGGCCAGCCTGGGCTACCAAGTGAGTTCCAGGAAAGGCGCAAAGCTACACAGAGAAACCCTGCCTCGAAAAACCGGAAAAAAAAAATAAAAATAAATACTTCTAAAATGCAATTGTTCAGCCAGGTGGTGATGTCACATGCCTTTAATTCCAGCACTCATGAGGCAGAGGCAAGAAGATCTCTGTGAGTTTGAGGCCAGTCTGGTCTACAAAGTGAGTTCCAGGACAGCCAGAGGTGTAACACAGAGTACTGTCTTGAAAACCAGAAAAATGAACAAAGAAAGAAAGAAAGAAAGAAAGAAAGAAAGAAAGAAAGAAAGAAAGAAAGAAAGAAAGAATGGAAGGAAGGAAGGAAGGAAGGAAGGAAGGAAGGAAGGAAGGAAGGAAGGAAGGAAGATAAGAATACAAAATGCATTTGTTCAATGATTTATTTATTTTGGTGTGTACACATATGCATCATAGTGCATGTATAAAAGTCAGAGGATGACTTTATGTAATCAGCTCTCCCCTTCTGCTACAGGATCCACCTGAGTTCTCAAGTCACTGAGATTGCAGGAAGTAGCTTTATACACTTGGCCATGGCAGCAGTCCTGTGTTTTGCTTCGGTATAGCTCTAAATTATAATCGGTCTGTTCCATTTCTACATTGGGATTATTCATCCAGTTTATTGAAAAAGTAATGTACCACCTAAAGTTAATTCCCCTTCTCTGATGTCTGTGTATAAACTTTTTTGCTTTCTTCTATTAGAAAATGTAGCCCAAGCTTTGCTAAGTGTGACTAACTTTTAGTACCCTTGTTCTATTAAGCACACACTGCTTAAGATTCTCCTTTTAAATTATTGATTGAAGGATAATGGCAAATAATGACCTATACAGATTTAAAACATTTGGATTGCTAACTCAATGTATCATGAAATTAAGAACATCTATCACATTTTCTTTTCTGCATAATTATTAATGTGCTGAGATAGGTGTAGGTATTTGGGGCAGTGGCAAATTGTTTAGTTGAAAACTTGTCACAGTTTTGTAACAGCTCAATTGTTTTTGTTGTCATTAAGCTTTATAAACCAAATGCTCAAAATTTAAGTCTATTGCTTCAATTTGACAGCCTAAGTAAAGGAAATACAAAGGCAAACAAAGAACAATAGCAACAACAGAAGCTACACATGGCAGAACATGCCCACAACCCATCCCAACACTCAGGAGGTAGAAGCGGAAGGATCAGCGCTCATGGTCATCTTCGGCTACTGAGTTCTGGGTTAGCTTCAGCTAGAAACTAAAAAGCTTTTAGCTTCATTAGAACCTAAAGGGCTATAAGAGGGGAAATGTAGGGAGAAGTGCTGTGAAATGATGTCTTCTAGACATGGTGCAGTTATGACTCCATAACAGCTCCAGCTATATACACTAGTTCTACAGAAGACAGACTTTCAACAGTTGATCACAGATAAGAGAAGAGGGCATGGGATTCTGCCTTTCTTTGCAAAATTATTGTCTACTGATGAATTTTGGAGAAGGATGGTTCAAAACCCATGGTCCCAGTTAGACTTAACGGACCTCAAGAAAGAACAAAATAAGTGAAAGGTACATGTAAGGAACAAGGGTTATAAGTGTAAGGAGGGGGCATTATTAGGGATGAGAGGGAGTGTCAAAAGGGTGCAGGGGTTACTGTAATCAGAATGTACTTTATAAGCATGTGAAATTATGAAAGAACAAATTTAATGAAAGTGTTTAAAAAGGAAAGGGAAAGAAACACAAATTTTTCAAGTAAACACATCCAAGTTTAGTCTCAAATGAAAATTCTATTGAAATTAACAAACATTTTTTAGGCAGATATATTGGCTCATACCTGCATTCCAGGCAGCCTCGACTATAGGGCAAGACCCTATTGCATTCCCATTTTAGGCCATGTGCTGCTGAATTGAACATGAGGCCCTGTGTCTAAAGGAAAAAAAAAACAATTTCCCAATTACCAATGACAAATCTCAAATGGTCTTTGATATCATGGTGTATAGAGCTAACAGGGATCTTTAAATATCATTTGCTGGGACCAGAAATCATCATGGTCCTGACAAAATGCTATTTGCCAATGCCTATCAAAAATAATTATGTAAGCTGGGCATGCTGGTGCAGGAATGTAATTTTAGGTCTTGAACAGCTGAGGAAGGAATATCATAAGAATTTCAAGGGCAGCCTGTACTACAGGGTGAGACCATGTCTGAAACGAAACTAAGTCAAATGGAATCAAATGGCTCATGAGATGACGCAGGAAACAAAAGTGCTTGCTGCCAAACCTCAAGCCTGGGAATTTGAGTTCAGTTCCCAGAGCCCACAAGGCAGTTAGAAAATAACTGAATCTGGACAGTTGTTCTCTGACATCTATGTATGTGCTCTGGCAAGTGCAGTTGCACACACACACACACACACACACACACACACACACACACACACACCCTGCTAAATTAATATAAAATGATTACTTAAAACAGAACAAAACAAAACTCAAACAGACAAGCAAAAACTACCACAAGCTGGTCTGGAGGAGCATCAATAATTCTACATGGATACATCAGAGGGATGTGGCAGGAGGACTGTTTGACATCATGAGTTTGAAACTAACATGGGCAATATTACATTTACCAAATAATAGTAAGAGAAGCCTCTGGCATGACTTCCTGTTTGTCTTTGATAGATTTCCTTTCATCCGCTGTTCTTTCCTGGACAACTAGATAAATAGCATCTACTGTCTATGCTCTCTAAATTGTTTTATTTAGCATATAAAACTATTGGTTTAGTTGTAACATTTTCAAACACATATATAATTGCTATTGGCTGACATTGTCCCTGTATGATCCACCCTTGTGATTTTTCTTCCTTTCCAATGGACTTTCCTCTCCACACATTCTTCCTTCTGTTTTCCTGTCATGCACACGTTCATGATGCATATGTAAAATATACACTGTGCAAATGAGAAAACAAATGCAATCCTTGCCTTTTCCTTCCCCTTTGTGCTGTTTTGTTAATCCTCTCTTCAGTCCCTACCTCCCTGTGTACAGCCCTCTCCTATTTTCATGTCAAAGATTAGCTATAATAAAGACCTATATTCACATCTTGCTTCTGCATTATACTTTCTAATTTTAATTAACTTTATTCGTAGTACTTGACATTGTATAACATTTTATGTGATTTTAGTTTTGAGACAGACTTTCATTGTGGACTCCTGACTAGCATGGAGCTTATTCTGTAACGAGGGTGGCTTCGAACTTTCGGCAATCTTTTTGCCTCTGCCTCTCAAAGGCTAGGGCTGAAGGTATGTCATCACATCCATCACGATTTTTCCAAGAGAAGTGTGTTTATATTCTTTTTCTCATCGTGGGTTTCAGAGACCTTTGTCTCAGTCTTACGTACCTTATGCACATTGCCTATGTAGTGCATAGAATATAGTTGCTAATTAATCTTGTTTTGTACTTTTATTGATACGTAATGGATGGTACAAACTTAGAGTGGCATTTTAAATCACTTACACAGTGCAGTGATTGAGTTAGGATAACCAAATATAAATACTCAGATATCTATCTTTTCTGTAGTAAAACATTATAAATCTCATAGGGGCTTATAAGTCCCTGCACCTAATTGAAGAGATACTGACAGCTGATAGGCAATGGAGGGTTCAGTTTACTTTAATGATGTGGCCTTGCATAGGCAAATCATGCTCCAGTGGATGGTCCCACAATCATGAGTATATGGGCACAGCAAATCGCACTCAGTGGGTTATTATAAAGACAGGACATGGCGTTGGGTGGAGGTCGGGGTGGAGGGTTGGATTTGGTGGAAGTCAGGGAAAAAGTGGGGGTGAGTATGATCAAAATACACTATATGCATCAAAAATTAAAGAACGTACAAAAGAATTAATAAAATATTATGTTAAAATCCTCTCCCAGCTAATTTAAAATCTATAACGTATTTTCGTTAAATATACTTACCTTACTGTGTACTAAGACTGGAGTCTGTTCTTCTTATCTAACTTCTCTACATCCTTTCTTCACAGCCCACTTCCCAGCCTCAAATAGCCACTGTTCTACTCTAATCTTCTATATGATTAACTCTATATACATCACACACAAATGATCAATATAGTTTATTGGTATATTTTAAATGCTCATTTTCACTAGTGATTATGGGACTGCAAATCAAAATTGCAAGGTATCACCTCATTCCAGTTAGAATAGCAAAAAGCTAAAAGTTAACCAGTATGAGTGAGGATATAGAGAAAAGGGAATACCTTCACATGGTTGGTAGAAATTAAAATTAATGCAGTCACTTAGGAAAAAGAAGACAGTACATTCATATACCTGTTAAAAAAGCTGTCCAAGAAACTAAAAAGAAAGAACCTCTTGCATGACTCAAAAATGTATATTCCATTCCTGGATATACATTCAAAAGAAATGAATTGGAAGGGAAAAGTAATAGGGGTGATAGGAGAGGAATTGGAGGAGAGGAGAGGAGGGTTCATTTGCTTTAAAAATATATTATATGCATGTATGAAATTCTCAAACATAAAGAAAGGAATATAGTATGTCCATATGTCAAAGGTGTTTCTACATGTCCATGTTTATTGCTTAACTATTCATGATAGTCAGGAAATAGAAATGTCCATCAATGGCACTCCATTTAAACTCCTCAAACACATGGCAGAGTCACATTAACACCCTCAGAAAAAGGTTGAAAGTGAAATAGGATATAATAATGAGTTAGCACAAAGACCTCCTTGGTTCTGAAAGACCAAATTAAAATATATATATATATATATATATATATATATATATATATATATATATATATATGAAATTATCTTCTCCTCTCTCCTCCTATTTCCTTCTTTCTCTTTTCCTCCCATCTATTCTTATCTGTTCTCTTCCCTCTTTCCCTCCTTCCTTTCTCTTCCCTTTCCTTTTTCTCTTTCCTTTCCGTGATTACTGCAGAAGAAATCTAGGGCTGTTTACTTGCTAGACAAGCACTCTAGGAGAGGAATAAATCCCAAAAGCTAGAAATTAATTTCTTAATCACAAAATAAAAATATGCACCATTTAAACTATAGGAATAATACTTGTTTCTGTGAACATTAGTCACACTCTTTTCTCATACCTGTAATCACATTTACTGAATGTGTTCAGAAAGTGACACTCAACTTTCAGAATTTATTCTTTTTGTTTGTTTGTTTGTTTTATTTTTTTCGAGACAGAGTTTCTCTGTGTAGTTTTGGTGCCCATCCTGGATCGCTCTCTGTAGACCAGGCTGGCCTGGAAATTCACAGAGATCCGCCTGGCTCTGCCTCCCGAGTGCTGGGATTAAAGGCATGCAACCACCAACGCCCAGCCCAGAATTTATTCTTTTGAGATTTTCAGAGACACCAGAAAATTCAGTCCCCAGTATTTGGAATTTTCTTTTCCATTGATTTGATCACCACACTTGGAAAACTGCTCATCATTCTAACCACAGTCTCAGATTCTAACCTGCACACAGCCATGTACTTCTTCTGCAACCTGTCATTTATGGACATCTGCTTCACCTTTAGGTGAAGGATGCCAGTGAACATCCCGACCCAGAGCAAGTTCAGAACTTATAAAAGCTGCATCACTCAAATGTATATTTTGTACTTTAGTTGTGTTGGATATCTTTCTGCAGACAGTGATTGCCCATGACCCATACATGGCCATCTATCACCTCCTACATTACACAGTCATCATGAATCCTCAATTCTATATGTTGTTGGTTCTTATGTGCTAGATTCTGAGTGTAGTCCATGCATTGTTACAGAGCTTAATGACACTTCATTGAACTTCTGCAAAGACTTGGAAGTTCTAAAATTTTTCTTTGACTTTAACCAGGTGATCCACCAGCCTGTTCTGATGTCCTTCCTAATGTCATAGTGAGATATTTTTTAGTTGTATTGTTGGTATGTTGTCAACTTCCTGCCATTCCTTACCCTTACTCCAAGATAATATTCCCTATATGTGCAATCTCCTCAGCTCAAGGGGAAGACATTTTTCTACATGTGTGTCTTACCTCTCCATCACTCCTTATTCTATAGCACAGGCCTCCTTATCTTAGTTATACTATCACCTAAAAACTTACACTACACATCAACAGCTTCTGTGACGTACCCCCATACTAAACCTCTTCATCTAGAGTCTGAGAAACAGACATTAAGAACTCTCTGAAACAATGTTTGAGACAGAAATTTTCTCACAGGACCCACTGCTTTAGAGCTAAAGTAATGCCCTTGATCTAAAACTTGGATTCTTTGATGAAAACAGGACTCCCGTCTCTTTCATTCTTATAGTTTGATTTTAGCTTCTCATATAATTTAATTACAAAATTGATATTATTACATATTCTATTATATGTGACATTCTGTAGTAAAGGATAGCTTATATTCAGACAGCATGGCTCTGGCAATCATTACACAGTATGGACAAAGATATGAACACTGAATATCCAGGGGTATATGAGTCAGCATAAAATGGTTGACACAGAATGGCCAGGTAACTCAAAAGCATAGCATGACAAAATCTGTTATATAACTACTCTTGGCATTTTGTTTTGGGTTCTGTATATATGTGTCCTGAGACCTGGGGGAGGGGACAGCTGTGGAGAGACATTGGATAATGGAAAAACTGCTGAATTTCATCAGTCTGTATACTTCAGAGATGTGTTGACAACAGAATGGAAACCAGGATATGTGTTATATTGGGGAAGAGATTTTGCTTTTGTTTACACAGGACAAGAAAAGCTATGGATACCATCAAGATTGATAAAAATTAAATTTGGACAGGAGATACCTCTTGATTAGGAGAAGTAATAATTCATCAACCACATCACCATTCCATCTAAATTAACTTACAAGACTTACAGATGTCTTTCATTTGATCAGACCTAACCTGCCAAAAATGGGAACCTCCCCAAAGTTAGGATTGGGGCAGGGTTTTGTTTTTGTCTTTCCAGGAGAAAAGCATGCAATGAAAGAATCTGAAGACCACTGGACAAATAAGACATCTCAAGAAGAAGGACAAATTATCCAAAAAAAATGTCCCAAGAAAAAGAGTAAATTGGTTTAATGGAATAACACATTTGCAACATGAAATAATTTCATAAATTTTCCCAAGTGTTTGATTTCAGACCTCAGTTTGATTATTTCATGCTTTGTATTCCTCTTAGGTGTGCTTGCTTCTTTTTGTTCTAGAGCTTTCAAGTGTTCTGTTAAGTTGCTAGTATGAGATCTCTACAATTTTTTAATATAGGAACTTAGTGCTATGAACATTCCTCTTCACACTGCTTTCATTGTGTACCATAAATTTGGGTATGGTGTGCATTCATTTTCATTGAATTTTAGGAAGTCTTTAATTTCTTTATTTCTTCATTGACTCAGTGGCAATTCAGTTGAGAGTTGCTCAGTTTTCCATGAGTTTGTAGGCTTTCTGTTGTTGTTGAAATCCAACTTTAATCTGAGGTGGTCTGATAGGATGCATGAAGTTATTTCAATTTTCTTATATATGTTGAGACTTGCTTTGTGACAAAGAATGTGGTCAGTTTTGGAGAAAGTTCCATGAGGTGCTGAGAAGAGGGTATATTCTTTTGTTTGGGTGAAATGTTCTGTAGATATGTTAGGTCCATTTGGTTTATAATGTCTGTTAGCTCCAGTATTTCTCTGTTTAGTTTTGACTGGATGACTTGTCTTTTGGTGAGAGTGCAGTATTGAAGTTTCCCACTATCAATGTGTCAGGGTCAATATGTAATTTTAGCTTTAGTAATGTTTCTTTTACAAACATGGGTGCTTTTGTATTAAGGGCATAGATGTTAAGAATCAAAACATCATCTCAGTTGATTTTTCCTTTGATGAATATGAAATGTCTTTCCCCCTTATCTTTTGATTAATTTTAGTTCAACACCTACTTTGTTAGATATTAGAATGCCTACACCAGCTTCTTTTTTAGGTCCCTTTGCTTTGAAAAATATTTTTCCAACTCTTTACTCTAAGGTAATGTCTATTTTTTAATATTGAGGTGTGTTTCTTGTATGCAGCAGAAGGATGGATCCTGTTTTTGTATCCATTCTGTTAGTCTGTATCTTTTTACTTGGGATTTGAGTCCATTAATACAGTAAGAACTCAATTACCAATGATTTTAATTCCTGTCAGTTTTGCCATTGTTAGTGGTCGTAGTGTGTGTCTGTGAGTGTTTGTGTTCGTGTGTGTGTGTGTGTGTGTGTGTGTGTGTGTGTGTGTATTTCCCTTCTTTTGGTTTTACTGTTGTGAGATTATTTCCCATATTTTCATGTATGTAGATAAGTTCCTTCTGTTGGACTTTTCTTTCTAGTATCTTCTGTAGGGCTGGGTTTGTAGACTGATGTTGTTTAAATTTGACTTTATCATGGAATGTCTTGTTTTCTCCATGTATGGTTATTGAAATTTTTGCTGGGTATAGGTACAGTAGTCTCAGATGGTTTCTATGCAGGACATCTGTCCAGACCCTTCTGGCTTTTAGAGTCATCACTGAGAACTTGGGTGCAATTCTAATAGGTCTACCTTTGTTACTTTCTGGTAGCTGTGACCTGTGTTTGGGCAGGGGACATCTGCTGGAGTTTGGGGCTGGAACAGTGACAAATGGAGCAGGGATAACTGCTCTGTGTCTGTTTAAGCTAAAGACTGGGCAAGTTCTGAGGGTGCACTGCCTACCAGAAGCCTACATGATCTTCTAGGAGGCATGGCCTGTGGTTGGGCAGGAGGGGTCTGCTTGTGTGAACTGAATGGGGACAGTTCATGGGTGGCTGGCCTTCATGGTCTTCCGGAAGGTGTGGCCTGTGATTTGGGTTAGTCTTTGCCCAATGAAACCAAGTCTTTATCTTATATTTTATTTTGTTGTATTTTATTATTATCCCTTAGAAACATATTTGTTTTCTAATGAGATACAGAAAGGTAGTGGGCCCAGATGGGAGGGAAGGTGGTGAGGATTTATGAGTATAGGGAGGGGAAACCATAATCAAGATACATTATGTGAGACAAAAAAAATCTATTTTCAAAATATGTAAGATCATTGTATAATTTTGGCTTCTTTGTCAAAAATCAGGTGTTCGTAGGTGTGTGGATTAATGTCAGGGTCTTCAATTTGATTCCATTGATCAATGTGTTTATTTTTTATTTTTTACTTTATAATTTAATTAAATTTTACATATCAACCATGGATTCCCCTGTCCTCCCTCCTCCCGCCACTCTCCCCCCAGTCCACCCCCCATTCCCATCTCCTCCAGGGCAAGGACTCCCCTGGGGATTCAGCTCAGCCTGGTAGATTCTGTCGAGGCAGGTCCAGTCTCCTCCTCCCTTCACCCAAGCTGAGCAAAGTGTCCCTGCATAGGCCCCAGGCTCCAAACAACTAGTTCATGCACTAAGGAGAGGTCCTGGTCCTACTGCCTGGGGGCCTCCCAAACAGTTCAAGCTAATCAACTGTCTCACTTATCCAGAGGGCCTGATCCAGTTGGGGGCTCCTCAGCTATTGGTTCATAGTTCATGTGTTTCCACTAGTTTGGCTATTTGTCCCTGTGCTTTTTCCAATCACGGTCTCAGCAATTCTCGCTCATACAATCTCTCCTCTTTCTCGCCGATGGAATCCATACCACCCTGAACACGCCCGATCTCATCTAATGTGTCTGTTTTTATGCCAATACCAAGCTGTTTTTATTACTATAGCTCTACAGTAGAGTTTGAAGTCAAGGATGCTGATGCCTCTGGAAGTTCCTTTATTGTACAGGATTCATTTGGCTATCCTGGGTTTTTTGTTTTTCCATATGAAGTTGGGTATTGTTCTTTCCAGGTCTGTGAAGAATTGCATTGGGATTTTGATAGGGATTGCATTGAATCTGTAAATTGCTTTTGGTAAATTGCCATTTTTACTATGTTGATCCTACTAATGCATGAGCATGGGAGATCTTTCCATTTTCTGATATCTTCTTCAATTTCTTTCTTCAAAGAGTTAAAGTTCTTATCATACAGGTCTTTCACTTGTTTGGTTAGAGTTACCCCAAGATATTTTATATTATTTGTGGCTATTGTAAAGGGTGTTATTTCTCTGGTTTCTTTCTCAGCTCATTTATCATTTGAATATAGAATGGCTACTGTTTTGTTTTGTTTTTTTAGTTAATCTTGTATCCTGTCACATTTCTGAAGGTGCTTATCAGCTGTAGGACTTCCTTGGTAGAATTTTTGGGATCACTTATGTGTACCATCATCTTCCACAAATGCTGCTGGCATAACTGGATATCTACATGTAGAAGAATGCAAATAGATCCATATCTATTTCCATGTACAAAACTCAAGTCCAAATAGATCAAAGACCTCAACATAAATCAAGTTACACTGAACCACATAGAAGAGAAAGTGGAAAGTAGCCTTGAACGCATTGGCACAGGAGACCACTTCCTAAATATAACACCAGTAGGACAGACACTGAGAGCAACAATTAATAAATGGGACCTCCTGAAACTGAGAAGCTTCTGTAAGGCAAAGGACACAGTAAATAAGACAAAAAGGCAGCCTACAGAATGAGAAAAGATCTTTACCAACCCCACATCTGATAAAGAGCTGATCTCCAAAATATATAAAGAACTCAAGAAACTAGACAGCAAAATATCAAATAATTCAATTAAAAATGGGCTACAGAGCTAAACAGAGATTCTCAACAGAAGAATCTCAAATGACCAGAAGACATGTAAGGAAATGTTCAACATCCTTAGCTATCAGGGAAATGCAAATCAAAACAACTCTGATACCATCTTATGCCTGTCAGAATGGCTAAGATCAAAAATATAGACGACAGCTTATGTTGGAGAGAATGTAGAGAAAGGGGGAACACTCCTCTACTGCTGGTGGGAGTGCAATCTTATACAGACACTTTGGAAATCAGTGTGGCAGTTTCTCAGAAAATTGGGAATCAGTCTTCCTCAAGACCCAGCAATACTACTCCTGGGCATATACCTAAAAGATGCTCAACCATACCACAAGAATATTTGCTCAGTCATGTTCATAGCAGCATTATTTGTAATAGCCAGAACCTGGAAACAACCTAGATGCCCTTTAACAGAAGAATGGATAAAAAAAAATGTGGTACATTTACACAATGCAGTATTATGCAGTGGTAAACACACACACACACACACACACACACACACACACACACACAAAACACAAAAAAACCCATAAAATTTGTAGACAAATGGATGAACTAGAAAAAAGTCATTCTGAGTGAGGTAACCCAGACCCAGAAAGACAAATACAGTATGTACTCACTTATAAGTGAATGTTAGATGCAAAGCAAAGGATAACCAGGCTATAATCCACAACCCCAGAGAAGCTAGGTAAAGAGAAGGACACTAAGAGGGACACACATGGTTTGCCCCAGGAAGGGGAAAGGGTTAAGATCTCCTGGGCAAACTGAGAGGGGGAATAGAAGAGAGGGGATGGGAAGGGATGGGAGGTGGGAACATGGGGGAGAGACAGGGAGGGAGAGCAATGAAAGAGATATCTTGACAGAGTGTACCATTAAGGGGATGGGGAGAAAGCTTCAGCAAGGTAAAACCCCAGGAACTCACAAGATTGTCCCCAGCTAAGACTCAGCAATGGTGGAGAGGGTTCTTGACCTAGCCTTCCCCTGCACTCAGATTGGTGTCTACCCTAATTGTCATCATAGAACCTACATCCATTAACTGATGGAAGCAGATGCAGAGACCCACAGCCAAGCACTTGGCCAAGATCCTGAGTTCAGCTGAAGAGAGGGAGAAAGGGTTGTAAGAGCAAGAGGGGGTCAGAATCATAATGGGAAAAATCACAGATAGATGACCCACACTAATGGGAGCTCATGAACTCTGGACTGACAGCTGGGGAGCCTGCATGGGACCGAACTAGGCCCTCTGAATGTGGTGAAAGTTGCATGACTTGATGTGTTTGTGAGTCCCCTGGTGATGGGACCAAGACTTACCCTGGGTACACAAACTGGCTTTTTAGACCCCATTCTCTATGGTACAAAGTCTTACTCAGCTTTGATGCAGCAGGGAGGGGCTAGGTCCATTCCCAACATGGTATGACAACCCGTGTTGACTACCCAAGGTAGGCCTTACCCTCTATGAGGAGGGGATGGGAGTGGGATGGGGGTAGGTGGTGGGGGAGAAGGAGAAGAGGAGGGAGGGGAACAGGAGTTAGTATGTAAAAAGAAAGAAAAAAATTTTAATAAAAAAATTATATGAAAAAAATATAGAATCAGTTTTATGCTAGGGTCTATACTTTCTCTAGCAATGATTTTTGAACATTTTTACAGCATCATACCTCAGTTACCTTCTATGGACCAGACTGAACTCCATCAAAGTAGTTGATTGTTACTCCTATGAACATCCTTGTCACTATTTTACTAGCAAACACATCTTGCTTAGCAGGTTGGTACTTCATCATGCTGGGTTCAGTACTTGATAAAGCCATTGATGTCTTCTTAATATCCCTTTGATAACAGCATATGGTGATACCGACAGCAAATCTTAAGGGTCATTCAGTATTTCGGCTGTGCTATGTTTGAATCCTACCCCAGATACTTGAAAAAATATCTTTTGCAATTGTAAAAAAAAATGAAAAATAAAAGGATTTGTGATGGAGGGCAAGTTTCCACAGCCAAACTGTCCTAAATCATCTAACACTCAGATAAATCCTCAGTAATTAGAAGCTCAGGCAAGATGTGAAGAAACTCCCAAGCTGAAAACTACTGACAACAATGCCAGGGTCAGCCTAGCCTAGAAGATCGTCTATCATATCTCACTGTATACACTGGAACTTCATTAAATATCTGTTTTGAGCAATTCTTGTTCTGCATCAAAAGCAAACCCTTATAATAACCAATGGACATGAGGACAACTGTGTAATATGCTGCTTTGGAGTTTTCTATGAATCAAAAGGTAATATTCAGCTTTTATTTTGTAAGTATGTCTAATATTCTATATTTGGACATTGCTACATGGAGGTTATTTCCATAATAAAGGATTTTCATATTTGTATGGGAAAGCTAGTGAACCACAACTGCATGACTGGAAGGGAAATGAGCCTCTCTTACAGATGAAGACAGATGTGAGCACAAAGAAGACACATAATGAATAACACTGAATTGTTCATTCCCTGCCCCTCTACTGACAACTGCAGGATTTAGAACAGTGAGGAAATTTTACTTAGAGCTTTACAGCAATCAGGTTTCTGGGGAAAATGGAAGTTCTAGAGAAAAACTAAAATGTTAACTTTAATAATAATAATATAATATAATAATAATAATAATAATAATAATAATATAAACATATCAGGCAGGGGCTGAGAGATGGCTCAGCAGTTTACATCACTTGTTGCTCTTCCAAAAGATCTGAGTTTTGTTTCCAGTGCTAAATTCAGGGGGCTCACAACTTCCCATTACTCCAGCTCCAGGAGATCTGAAACCAACTTATGGCCTTTGGCCCATGCAGTCATGTGCACAAGCCCATGCACACATGCACATAGACACAGATAAATATTTTTTAAATCTATCGATTAGTATTCAGAGAGTACGTATTTTAACATGGCAGAATTCATTTATATTTTAATGACTATATTTATTGTATGACAAGGAAATGTTTTCATAGTGATTGAATGTATGATGCATGTGATTATATCAGTGTGTATAAGGTCTACTACCATTCAGAGGCCAAAGAAATCAATTCACTAAAAATTTGTTTTTCTCATTATATGCATTTGATAATAGGCTTCTCCCAATAATTATGATGGGTGTTGTGGATGCAGAACTGAAAAAGAGAACAAAATCTCCATGAAGACAAGAAAATTCTTTGCTGAGATACAAAGCACAGAAGTCTGTTAAAAGATGCAGAGTCAGGAAAAAATACAAGAAGGCAGGAAGGACCTGCACAGCAACCACAGTGTCATCTACAGCTATGTAAATGGCCTCCATTGTTAGATGTGAGTCCACCTTCAGTGGAAGGAGCACAGAGGAGAAGCACACCACAAGACTATGTTTTAGTAAAACCACAAGAAAAACAATTTTATACTCCATAGTGTTAATGTAAATTACTCATAAGTGGAAGGAGAACCAGAGACAGTAAAAACGTTTATGAGGAAAGATGGGGGTATGTTAAAGGACACCTGAACCATAAAAGAGGGAGAGACTGAGGGAGGTTACAGGGTCTAGCAGAGGTAACAGTGGGTGGGGGAGATGGAGAAGGGAAATCTACTAAGACATACTTTGCTTGAAAATGCCATAATATATCTTTTATGCTAATTTAAAACATTTTTTAAAAGAAATTTACATCTTATGACATAAATATGTATTTTTAGTATGTGTTATTTGTGACTTAAAACAACTTTGAGAAAGTGTGAAAGCTGTAAAATGGAAAACTAATCAGGTACTGGGAGAAGCAGCACGCTTACAGGTGAACTGTCTACTTCATAGGAAATCTGAAGTCCAGTGAATGGAAACAACAGCAGATACATACACATAATACTTGCTCCTGTCCTCACACCAAGAAATGGGGTCTCTCCTTGATGAATTCTTTGGGAGTTTCATATGTTTTGGTCATATGAGCCCTCTTCTTCAGCTCTTCACAGATCTACCTCCCCATTCCATAACCATTCAAATTTTTGCTCTTTTATTTTGAAATCTTTTGAGACTAATTGGTGCTACTTAAATACTCTTGATGTGTGGCCTTCTAGCAGGAAGTGATCAACTTACCAGGGTCTACATTCTTAGAGCAGGCAGTCTCTTCTCCCAGCAGCTAAAAATAGTTACATCACTTGGGGTGGGATTGTGTGCCACCTCTCCTCTCTATGACTGGGTTTGTTCTGGCTCGGATTTTCAGGTTTGGGGCATGATATTGAAACTACTGTGAGTGCGTGTGTGCAGATGTCTGGCTGGGCCTAGAAGATAATGTTCCCTTGTAGTCATGCACTGCCTCGGGTTCTTAAACTCTTTCATCCCTTCTTCCAAAATGATCTATCAGCCTTGGGAGTGGGATTGGTATACATGTTCATGAGACAGAGGATAAGAGATTTCAAAATGTTCAGCCCTTAAACTGAAAATTCTTATTTCAAAATTTAAGACCCAAGACAGTAATCACTTTTCTAATTTCTCTCTCACAAAGTTCTTCCTCAGAGCTCTCTTGATGTCCTTGTTCCTCAGACTATAGATGAAGGGGTTCAGCATGGGGGTGACTACAGTGTACATCAATGAAGCTATTGCAGTGGAGTGTGAGTTTTGGGTCATAGCAGAATTGAGGTAAACTCCCAGGAGAGTACAATAGAATAAGGTGACAACAGAAAGATGAGATGCACAGGTAGAAAAGGCTTTGTACTTCCCCTGTGCTGAGGAGATTGCCCTTATAGAGGACACTATCTTGGCATAAGAGTAAAGGATGCCAGCAAGACAACCACCACCCAGAATTGTAGCTAAAACATTCATTACCATATCATTTAAAAAGGTGTCAGAGCAGGCAAGGTGAATCAACATGCTAAGTTCACAGAAAAAATGTGGAATTTCCACATTAGCACAGTAGGAAAGCTGCAACACCAGGAAGCTTTGTAATGAAGAATTCAAGGAACTTGTGATCCAGGACACCAGAACCAGTGACACACAGAGCTGAGGTGTCATAATGCTTGTGTAGCGCAGGGGATGACAGATGGCCACAAAGCGGTCATAAGCCATTACAGCCAGGAGGAAGTTATCCAGCCCTACAAATAATGCAAAAAAATATATTTGCATGATGCAGCCTTCGTAAGTTATGGTGTTGTGGTGTGCAAAAACATTCACCAGCATCTTTGGGATGGTAGTGGAGGTTAGGCAGATGTCCACAAAGGACAGGTTGGAGAGGAAGAAGTACATGGCTGTGTGCAGGTGGAAGTCTGAGATCGTGGCCAGGATGATGACAAGATTCCCCAAAATGGTCACAAGATACATGGAGAAGAAGAGCCTATATATAAGGGGCTGCAGTTCTGGGTCTTCTGAAAGTCCCAGGAGAAGAAACTGTGAGTTTTCTGTATCATTGTGTTGTTTCATGTGCTGTAAGTGACTTCTGGAAAAAAACAGAAATATTATTGGCATGCACAATAATACCAACTATAAAAACCACAATGGAATAAATGCAAGGAAAGAATAAAGTCCCCAAGGACAAAACATAAGAAAGAAAACAGTAACAATGGCTGGAGAATTCAAAGAGATTATTACAGAATGAGATCTCATCATTCCCAGAAACACAGAGCTAATATATTCAAAGTAATGTTCCTAATGTATTATTGGATTCATTTGTCTATAGCCAGCATTATAGGCTAATATATATATATATATATATATATATATATATATATATATATATATATATATATATATATATATATGTGTGTGTGTGTGTGTGTGTGTGTGTGTGTGTGTGTGTGTGTGTGTGTATGTATACATACATGTGTGCTGTGGGATGTCCTGTATGCTGTAAATATATGTTACTATGATTGATTGATAAATAAAACACTGATTGGCCAGTAGCCAGGCAGGAAGGATAGTGTAGGTAGGACAAGGAAGAGGAAAATTCTGAGAGGTAAAAGGCTGAGGCAAGGAGAAGTAGCCGGCCGCCACAAAGAGAAGCATGATGTAAGATACCAGTAAGCCACGAGCCATGTGGCAAGGTATAGATTTATAAAAAATGGGTTAATTTAAGATGTAAGAACTGGATAACAAGGAGCCTGCCACAGCCAAACAGTTTATAAGTAATATAAGCATCTGAATAATTATTTTATAAGTGGGCTTCAGGACTGCAGGGCTTGGCGGGACCCAGAAAGAAACTCTGAGATTTGTCCTGACCGTGGGCCAGGCAGGACCAGAACTTCAGCTACACATGTGCATACACACACACACACACACACACACACACACACACACACACATACACCCCTATGTGAAGGGTTTCTCAATGGCATCTTCATTCAGGTATTTATTCACTCTGATTAGATTCGGGTTTACAGTCCTGTGTTCCCCCTCCCATACCCAACTAGTCAGCTCCACTTTCCAAAGTATTTGTAAGGAACACTGGGCTGCAACTGCACATATGGCTCAGCAGTTAAGAGCACTCGCTCTATCAGGGACCCAGGTTTGGTTCCCATCACCCATGTGGTGGCTCATAACCATCCATGACACCAGCTCCAGGGATCCAAATCCCTCCTCTGGCCTCTGGGGAACATATATGGTGCACATACATACAAGCAGGTAAAACACTCATGCATTAGATAGATAGATAGATAGATAGATAGATAGATAGATAGATAGATAGATAGACAGATAGATAAATGTGAACGTTAAGAGAAGAACATTGGCCTGTGCTTTACTTTCTTGTTCAGTCCTTGTATACCCAAATTGTGGCCCTTTTAATGCAGCTGCCTGAGGGCTAAACAACAGAGTGGAGTCATGATCCACTTGGATCCCAGAATGCTTGTATAATAAAAATGTTGTGTGATTCTCCCCATACATGAGATGATTACAGCAGTCAGTCTCACAAAGTCATGAGTAGAAAGGTGGGTGGTATAAGTGGGAAGGAGGAAATGTGGAGCTCATTTGGATGGATGTCACCTTTCAGTTACATAAGCAGAATAACTTACATACACCTAGGCACACGGGGCCTGTGCAAGATGTGGCAGTGTGCACTTTAAGTTCTGCTGTGTGGACTGGACTCAGCCAGTATTTCTGCCATAGAAAATAACAATGAGAGTCAGAAAAATGGCTCAGAAGGAAAATGCACTACTATGCCCAATGAGCTGAGTTCCCTCCTGAGATCACATAGTGGAAGAAAAGAACTGACTCCTACCAGTTGTCCTCTAACCTCCACACACGCACCATGGCATGTGCACCCATGTACATATACATGCACACACACACACACACACACACACACACACACACACACACACACACTTAGGACAAAAGAATGACATTTTAAAATAAATAATACCAGGGAACTAGGAGGTGATGCTGTGTCTGTAGTGTGGGTCACAATGATGGGACTGCAAGGGTCTGCAATGTGTCTCTCCTTATCCCACTGCATATATTACACACAGATAGGTTTTAATGTTCCAATAGAGCTGCTTACAGCAGAAGCAAAAGAGGTAGCACAGAGTTAAAGAATCCTCTGCACCTGGAAAATCTTAACATTTTAACATCACATAAATTATTTCACTTTTCCCTTACAATAACTTATACCCATTGCACCAAAAGGGAACATCTGAAAATATAATGAAAACTTCAAGGTCTATAAAAATATGAGTACAGGAACCAGATTGGTTGCATGTGCCTGTAATCCCTGTGCAAAGGAAATTAAGGCAGAAAATTGTGAGCTGAGAGCAGTTTAGGCTACATGGTGGTACCATGCTAAAAAAAATTTTTGATGAATTTATGTAGATGAACTTTAGTTGAGTGCAAAAGAACATGTTTTGAAAATGCCTTCTGAGGAACCCCTCCTGTTCTCAGGAGTTCTTTCTCACTTTTCCTTAATACAGTTATGTTTGTCTGCTCAAAAGAAAAGGCTATGGTGTAGAAAATGACAAAACACGATTGCTATAAAGATATTGAATAAACCCCAAAGGCAAAACAAACTCTGAAGAAAAACAGACATGAAACAACCTACTAGAGGCATTAAAAGCAGTTATTACTAACAACATAGCAGATCTCTCCAGGGTAAGAAGTTCGGGGTGATGAGTATCGCAATGAATTGCAGACAGAGTATGTTACCCAAGATTTAGAACATTCCATAGGTCTGCCTTATACCCATACATATACATGCAAACAAAAATCTAGGTGGGACTCTTAAAACACTGAGAAAGAAAAACCAACAACAAAACAAAAACAAAAACCCTCCACTTCTCAATTTGTTCAAAGAATGAAAAGACGAAAATAAGCCGGGCGGTGGTGGTGCACGCCTTTAATCCCAGCACTCGGGAGGCAGAGCCAGGCGGATCTCTGTGAGTTCGAGGCCAGCCTGGGCTACCAAGTGAGTTCCAGGAAAGGCGCAAAGCTACACAGAGAAACCCTGTCTCGAAAAACCGAAAAAAAAAAAAAAGAAAAGACGAAAATATTTGTTATCTATACAAGCAGAGAATTTGTAAAAACAATTTAGAACTTTCCAAATGTCGGTAAGGATGCTAACAAACCCCCAAACCTATCTAGTGTTAGTGGGAAGGGAAGGATTAAAGCATAAAGTCCTTGCATTCTCCCTCTTACCTATCACAACGCATGTTATATGTGAATTATCAGTGTGACAGAAGACAGTGGGCAATGTATACCTCATAGATATCCGTGTTTAAGGTAGTATTTGTGAACAATCGACCAACAGTCTGATGTTTATATCAAATATGTCAATGGGATAAACCATGATGCATGCTTCAAAAAACTTTTAGAACCCTCTTCGCTTCGCTGCACACACACCCACACCTAGTGGTCACAGTTCCTCCTCCACAATTGCAAAAGCCTTCTACAGGTTCTATCATAATTCTATGGGAAACACTTTGTGCTACATCTCCATTCAGTCTGATGCAATCATTTTCCCATTCCCATCCCATTATCAAAAATTACCCATGCATTGGAGTCTAAAAGATACTTCTGTTTCTTAATACATTAACTAAGGTTCCACTCAATTGTTGAAGCAAGCAAAACAAAGCAAGATAAAACAAGTTGCCAACCCCTCAGGCCCACACTAGGGCAGCTGGCTTCTGGCGGGCATCAGGCACATTCTATCACCTTCCATTCTTCATGCACTGTTCCTGATGCACCTACTGGGTCTCAGACTCAGGTGGATGGGTCCTCCGTGAAGCTTCCTATACAGAGGTCTTAATTCTTCCCTGGATGGCTTTCTGTAACTCTGCTCCAGGAAAGACTTTGACAGTGAAGGAAGTAGTGGTCCCCAATCAATAGGTGGACTGCAAATAGAAATAGTTTAACCTGTCCATCTGAGAATCATCTCCTACAAGGACAAGGGGTGATGCCTTTGTTGCTTGTTCTATGCTCATTACATACAATCCCAAGCTCTAAGCACCTAACTGATTTCCCTGGGGGACACTGGTCTGAGCAGACAAGAAAATTTCCTGTTCATGTTATGTTCCCACGAGACCTGGTGAACCCAGACCTCATTACTCCTTCACAGACCTACCTTCCTGAAAGCTAACTCCCTTAGCAGGTTCGCCCAACCTCCACTTTCAATTTTCTTTCAGGTCTCACTCCCTGAATTTGCTAGATTCTCTGGAATTCTCAAGACTTGAAGTGTGGATGACACATATCCTTGTGGATTTGGAGGGGACATCAGTCTTCATCAAGGGAGAGAAACACCATTCATAAAATATGAGAAGCTACAATGCTCAGACTCATGAAGATTTTTACAAGACATTTAGGAGATTTATACTAGAAATATAAATTCAGGACTGTCATTTATTCCTTGATTTATAAAAATTTTGGTAAGTATAAGAGCCTTGTTTACAGATTTTATTTTCTGTGGGCTGAAGTTATAATGTCATGTCACTTTATTTAGACACATATCCATTGTATTCTGTATCCAGAATATGTGGATTATGTGGATACGTGTCTGATAATAGTATGAGCTAATTCCCCATCTGCAGAAATAAGGCTCAGGGTCTATAGCCATACTATTTGGAATGCACATGATCTGGTCTGTTCACAGAAGCTAAGCAGAATCACATCTGTATAGAACTTGGATGGGAGACTGGCATGAAATAGTAGATGCTGTCGGCTTATTTTCAAAGTAAATGGTTTCCATAGACTTAAAAAATTGAAATGGTACTCCGAGAGGGCAAGTGATGAATTGAGAAATGTTTAATAAAAATGCTCTCATTCTTCAAGCTACAGGTTAGAATTTGTCCTCCAGAGAAGCTCAATCTTCCATGAGACATTTGGCCACATGGAGTACATGCAGGTTTTTACAAGTGGAGAGTTTGTGCTTTACCTAGTGGGTAGATGCTAAGATGCTGCCCAGACTCCTAGGGAACACAGAACCTGAACTATAATGCATAGCTACCACAGCTGCCAGAGTGGGGAGGTTTTGAAGAATCATTCGAGCCCAGAACTTCTCCAACTTCAGCATGAACAACAGAGCCACCACACCCATCTATAAAACATGTCTATTGCATGCAATGTATTTTACTTTCTCCTCTTTCCTCCGCTTAACTGCTTTGAGATGCACTCCCACCACTCAGACCCTCTAAACTTCACTTTCTTTTTATCTTTTTATAACTAACTGAATATGAGTGCTGGGGCCCACTCATGGGTGTGCAGCCATGCACTGGAGCATGGTAAACCAACCAGGTGTTACATCCTCTGCCTCTCTCCCCCAGCAGACTTCGACTTCAATAGCTCCCCAGTGAGGGGTGTGAGTTGTAGTCCTTGCCCTCTTCATTCTGGAATTCTGTTTGGCTGGACCTAGTACAGGTCTTTTGTAGGTAACCACAGCTGTTAGGAGTTCATGAATGCAGCGGTCTTTTAAGATTCCATGGGATTCAGACCATGTGGCATTTGTCTATCCTTGTCTGTGTTATTTCCCTCAGCATAATTGCTTCTGATATCATATATTATGTTAAAGGTACTTCATGTGTTTTTATGGCCCGCTGACAACTGATGGATGTAACTCACTTCCTTCCTGCGCATCCATTAACCTCAGTGATGAGTTCTGTACCTCAGCCATTTTGAAGGATGCTGAAAGGAAGATGAGATTGCAAGATCACTTTGTGATGCTCATTTCATTCTTTTGTTTGCAGATGCAGTGGAGTCATTTCCGGATCAGGTGTACATCCGTTATTGAGTGCCAGAGCCAAAGCTCATTTTTATTTGTATTATGAAAATTTTAAATTTATTTTACATACCAACCACAGTTTCTCCTCCTTCCTTTCCTCCTGTTCCCTCCCACACTCCTTTCTACTGACCCTCCCATCCACTCCTCAGAAAGGGTAAGGCCTCCCGTGGGAGTCAATAAAGCATAGCATATCAAACTGAGGCAGGACCAGGCTCCTCCCCCCTGCATCAAGGCTGAGCAAGGTATCCTACCATAGGGTAGTTTCCAAAAAGCCAGATCATGTGCCAGGGACAGATCTGATCCCACTGCTGTGGGCCCCATAAACAAACCAAGCTACACAACTGTCACCCACATTCAGAGGGCCTAGGTCAGTCCCATGGGGGGGGAATAGGTCAGTCCCATGTAGGCTCCCTAACTGTTGGTCTAGAGTCCGTGAGCTCCCATGAGCTTGGGTCAGTTGTCTCTGTGGGTTTCCCTGTCATGATCCTGATTCCCTTGCTCATATAATCCCTCCTCCTTCTTTTCAATTGGACTCCAGGAGCTCCACCCTGTGCTTGGCTGTGGATCTCTGCATCTACCTTCTGTCAGTTACTGGATGAAGGTTCTATGATGACAATTAAGGTAGTCACCAATCTGATTATAGGAGAAAGCCAGTTCAGGCACCCTCCCCCCTATTGCTAGGAGTCTTACCTGGGGTCATTGTGTGGATTCCTGGGAATGTCCCTGGCACCAGCTTTCTCCCTAACTGCATAATGGCCCCCTCTATCGAGATATTGCTCTCCCTCTCCATCCCTGTCCAAACTCGCCCATCCAGATCCCTCATGTTCCCATCCCTGATCCCCTCCCCTCTATTCATTGCCTGCCACCAGTTTACCCAGGTGATCTCATCTATTTCTGCTTCCCAGAGCAATCTATGTGTCCCTCTTAGGGTCCTGCTTGTTACCTAGTTTCTCTGGGGCTGTGGACTGTAGCCTCGTTATCTGTTGCTTTTTATTTTTTTACAGTGGCTGCCCCTTCAGCAAAGGCTGTCTAGACAGCAGCTGCAACTCCACTGTTATCAGCAGTGGTGCAGCAACAAGGGCCACAGCCTGAGGGCATTCTGTTCCCTCAGGCAGCAACTCTTTCAAAGCTACTAAGGGAAACTATCTAACTCTAAAGAACTCACAACTCAATGGTTTAGGTGGAATTCTGCTCACTCAGAGAGACTGAATAGCAAGTAGCTAATCTTCTTTGCTGGCATCTTCCAAAAAAGAAAAAAAGGCATCCTTCTCTCAGCCCCCACTTAAAAAGCCCTGGCTACACATGGTTCCTCCTACCACTTCCTGCCAGCTACTTGCTGACTCAGCCTCCTGCTTGCAGGTTAATTTTATTTAATCAAACACATCTTTGAATTGTTAACAAAAGCAGTAGGAAAAAATACAACACATTTTTAAAAGTCATATTCCCCAACATTTCCCCCTTTTTGTCTAAATAAAAGTGAAACGTTTTAACTTTAGCACAGTAAGACTGTATACAATAAGAACAATGATCAAGTAAGGATTACATTCACAATGTACTGAATTTCAGTTAATTTGTGTCTGGTAAATTTAAAGAAAATACTCCATAATCTATCCTATCGTAGTGAATCCAAAATTTTATATCTAATTTACTTTCTATGATATCTAAGGAAAACTGCAACTATCCAGTCTGCAACTCTATCAGAGACCCCAGAAGGATATAATATTATTTGAGTAAACAAGAAGCACATTGAAAACAACTTCCAAAACTCTAGAAATGACAGAGACATCTGACTGCCAGGACAATCACCCAAAGTTCCTCTGCAATGTTGGAGCATCCATCTTTAGCCTACAGGCCCATAGTTTCTGGCAGACTTTTCAATGAAGCAGAAAATTTGAAAAGCTGTCCCATCTATATTGGCAAAGTTTGTCAGTCACTTTCCTCTGTGTCCTGCAGAAGGTCTGACAGTTTCTTCTGTGAAGCAGGAACCCCAAAGAACTGCAAAAGCTCAGCAGTCACTTTCCTGTGGGTCCTGCATGTCCAGGACCATCAAGCAGTCCAGGCAAGAACAGCTTCTTGCCCAAATGGCTAGCCTTGCCACATTGAAAGCAAACTCCAAAAGGAATTTCATCAATGCCCATCATCTCTGAAGTAAATTGGTGCTGCAAGGAGCAGATTGTCTCATTGTCATGAAAAGCCCTAAGTTAACAAAACATTTTAAATGTCATATTCTGTAAGTCTTTGAAAGGTTTGAAGACCATCTATCTATCTATCTAAAATATATTTCTATATGATTTGGAAAGCATACCTAATATATCAACAAATTTGATTGTTATAAATAACTAACCACTAACCTATGTTTCCTGATTATCCTATACAGTTTATAGTAATATTGCTTTTGAAAACTAGAACCTCATCCTACATTTCCAAATGAACTGCATAGGCGCAATACCTCAAACAAAAATAGAAACATACATAAAATATGTTGTAATAAAAATAACCTTAAATTTTTGTCAATATACAAAAATCCACCAAACAAGAACAGAAACATACATACAGTGTGAAACATACATACGGTGTGTTGACACAAATTTAAGGTAACTTCTTAAGGTAACACAAAAGTTACCTTAAATTTGTGTCAATATACAAAAGTGTTTACAAATACAAAATAGTAGAGATAAATAGATGTCCCTTACCTTATATTAGATTCAATAATCTGTCCTATTATTTAAATTAGACCAAATAATCTAGCCTTCTATCTTATCATTCCTATACCCCCTTCACTTTCTTTTTTGCAAAGAGATCCCTGAATGTAATATCATTTGTATAATTTCCTCTCTTGCCAATACCAGTAACAATTAATAAATAACTCCCATTAATGATGACAATCATCCATAACACACAAAATGGCCAAATGTCATTCTCCTCATCACTTAGGAATATAGGCACTGTGTCCCTAAAATTATTTCCTGTTGTCTGGGGGCAATGATACCATGAAAGAAACTGAAATATTGGCCAAGTCCTGAGAAAACCAGATGCAACACTCATTGTCCAGTCTCTGTTTGATGGGAAAGTGTAGAGATTATCTGAAATCCTAGGCTAAAGTATCCTATGAAGCTGGACCCTCATAGCAAGCAAATTTAGAATTGTCCTAAGCAGTTTGTAGTCCAATACTGATCTTTTTGTGATGCTTGTCCCCTTATTGGTATTACCACAATACCTATACAATCATCACTGTGGGGCCACATCTTTTATTAGAGACACCAAAGGTCACTGTTACAACTGGTTATAGTTCAATGCTGAAAACTTAAACATTTTAAATGTCACATACAGCATAATCTTATAAATTCAGAGTTAATATTTATGTCTATGAAAAGTATTAAATAGTTAAAACAAAACCAAGGGATTATAAGATTATTGGCAATAGAAAAGTCCCCAAATTTTGGTTTTCTTTTGTCCCACATCAGGTGGCTCTTCTGACATAAGACAGAAATTTCAGACTATCCTTTAACAAACATGCTTGGGTTTAAAGAAGGAGACAGCTGTGCTCCAACCCTAAAGCCAGATTTAAATTTTAATTAAATTGGGCCTAAAAAAGACCATTTGCCTTTATAGTTATAAAGAACAACACAAACAAATCTTTAGAAAGACTAATGAAATTTTATCCTGTTGGAAACATACTATACCGTTAGGCTACTTGAACTCTTAGCTATCTCCTCTCCTCATCAGGAAGGCTCTCCTGTTCAAATCTATTCTTTATCAATCTTGATGGTATCCATAGTTTTTCTTCTCCTTTATAAACAAAAGCAAAACCCTCTTCCCCAACATAGCACATAACCTGATTTCCATTCTGAGTTTAATACATCTTTAAAATATATACATTTAAAGTTAATAATGCAATGTGTAATCAATCTCTGGGTGTTTTTATTACTTCCCTCTGTTTATTAATCATTTTTTTAAAGTTTGATTAGCCCTTTTTATAACTGCTTGTCTTGTGGGGTTGTGTGGTATACCTGTAATATGCTTTATCTTAGAATATTGAAAAAATTGTTTCATCTTACTAAGCATATATACTGGAGCATTGTTAGTCTTAATCTGTACAGGTATCCCCATAAAGGCCATGACTTCTAATAGATGTGTAATTATAGAATTAGCCTTTTCAGAACTCAAAAGAGTTGCCCATTGAAATCTGGAATATGTATCTATGGTACTGTGTAGATATTTTAATTTTTCAAATTCTGCGAAATGAAACATATCCATTTGCCAAATTTCATTTCTTTGAGTACCTTTTAGGTTACTTCTGCAGGTAGTGGAGTTTGGTTATACAAGGAACAAGTAAAACATTTTCTTATAATTTCGTTGGCTTGTTGCCAAGTGATGGGAAAATCCTGTTTTAAATTCTTGCTATTGAAATGGTGTTTTTTATGAAATTCTGAGGCCTTCAGCACATTTTCCATTAATAACTGATCAGTTTTATCATTACCTTGTGCTAGAGGGCCTGGCAACCCCTATTTATGGTATTAAATAGTTAAAATAAAACCAAAGGATTATGAGATTTCTGGCTATTGAAAAGTCCCTAAATTTTGGTTTTCTTCTGTCCCATATCAGGTGGCTCTTCTGGCAGGCTATATGGGATCTGATATGTGTTATTGTGTTATATATATGGGATGATTCCTATTCCTGACTATTTCCTGTAACTGTATAAATAATGAAGCTATTCTGACTTATCAGGAATAAATTCAGCAGTTTCAATATGTAAGACAACTCTTTCTGCATATTGAGGTCAGTAATTAAGAGGTTCTGAAAAAAATCTAACAATACCATGAGATTAGCATATAATTCTGATTTCTGAACTGAATCATAAGGGCTTTGAGCCACTTTACTTATTTTTCCTTACTTATAACCTGCCTTTCTAGACTTATTTGCATCAATATAGAATGTAGGGGTTCCAGAAATTGGGGTACCTTTTACTATATGAACTAAAATCCAATTAGCATATATATACTGAAATCTCTTGCTTTTTGGATAATTGTTAATTAACTCTCCCAAAAAATTACTGCAAGGTACTTGCTAATTTTCATTTTCTGCCCATAATGAAGCAATTTAGGCATTAGTAAAAGGTACTACAATTTCTGTTGGGTCCATTCCTGTCAATTGATGAAGACTTAGTGCTGTGGGATGGTCTGTATGTCAAATGTGTTGCTGATTGGTCAATAAATAAATCACTGATTGGCCAGTGGCCAGGCAGGAAGTATAGGTGGGACTAACAGAGAGGAGAATTGAGAGAACAGAAAGCTGGGTGAGGGAGACACTGCCAGCCACCGCCATGACAAGCCGCATGTGAAGATCCTGGTAAGCCACTAGCCATGTAGCAAGGTATAGATTTATGGAAATGGATTAATTTAAGTTGTAAGAACAGTTAGCAAGAAGCCTGCCATGGCCATACAGTTTGTAACCAATATAAGTCTCTGTGTTTACTTGGTTGGGTCTGAGAGGCTGTGGGACTGGCGAGTGTCAGAGATTTGTCCTGACTGTGGGCCAGGAAGGAAAACTCTAGCTACAAATGGTGTCCAACGTGGTGGCAAGAGTTTCCACCTAAAAACTGAGAAAAAAGATTCTAAAACGGAGCTAAAAACGGTTCCTAATTGTCTCTCTCAAATGAGCGGCAGCTGCGGGTTTGAGCTACTGGTGGGTTCCTAGCGTGTGCGCTCGACCTGCAGTATGGCGGGAATGAGGCCTCTGCAAGTGGCACATTAAGCTGTATGGTGGATTTAGCCTTTGCTAGTACAAAACAAAAAAAAAGAGGTTTCTGGGCTACACGCTGCTTTGATAGAAGCATAGACCCACTATTTCTGAGAGTTAATGGTTCCCAGAGCTGGCGGAAAATGTACCGCTGCCATGTTGGGAAGTTGAAGTGGGCAGAGCCAGCAGCGCCAGTGCCCTTTCAGGCTTAGAAGGCTGCAGTTTAAAGCAATAGGCTCAAGCTAATATAAAAAAATAAGCCACGTAAAGATGGCTACCACACAGAGAATCTGGATTATGTTCTCTTTGATATTCGTAACTGAAGAAAAACATTTGATTACAAAAGCTGTTGAGTTATGCCAAAACGTATATTTTAAAGGTACCTTGACTTCAAAATTTGGATGTAAGGATATGTTGCTTTGGAAAGGAGGTTCTGCTTTTGTTTCCACAGAAAGCCAGAGGCTATGGATTTGTTCCAGATTAAGATACATCAGATTTGACCAGCCAAGACCACCTGAAAGGTCTCCGATGACACCATGGCCCAGATGATCCAACATCCAGAACCATTTCAAGGCAACTGGCTCAGACGATACACCCTCATGGACTACTCCATAATCCTAAAATATTCTTTGTGTCCCTATAAGATACAGTGCCCCCCCCTCCAGCAGGAAGTAGTACGAGAAGCTACGCCCAAATTCCCAAATATACCAAGCTGACTTTGGAGATGTGTAAAGGTTAAAACCTTTTTTTTTTAAGAAAAGAAAAGGGGAAGTGCTGTGGGATGGTCTGTATGTCAAATGTGTTGCTGATTGGTCAATAAATAAATCACTGATTGGCCAGTGGCCAGGCAGGAAGTATAGGCGGGACTAACAGAGAGGAGAATTGAGAGAACAGAAAGCTGGGTGAGGGAGACACTGCCAGCCACCGCCATGACAAGCCGCATGTGAAGATCCTGGTAAGCCACGAGCCATGTGGCAAGGTATAGATTTATGGAAATGGATTAATTTAAGTTGTAAGAACAGTTAGCAAGAAGCCTGCCATGGCCATACAGTTTGTAACCAATATAAGTCTCTGTGTTTACTTGGTTGGGTCTGAGAGGCTGTGGGACTGGCGAGTGTCAGAGATTTGTCCTGACTGTGGGCTAGGAAGGAAAACTCTAGCTACAACTTAGTTTTCCTTTCAGAATAAACTCAGAAACCTTTTCCACATATGTCTTTAATTTTATACTCTGTTTGTATGGTAAAAAATGTCCACTCTAAGATAGTATCTTCCCTCTGCATTAAAATACCTATAGGGGAATGTGTAGAGAGTAAAATAGCCAGAATGCAATCAAGCTCCAGATCCAAACAATCCACATGTGCATCCTGTAATTCATTTTCCACCAAAGCCAATTCTCTCTCAGCTTCATCTGATACTTCTCTTGGACTATTTAAGACCTTGTCACCTTTTAAAGTTTGAGACAAATTACTCAGTTCTTGATATTTTACTCCAATAGGGGGCCATGTAGATGGGCAACAATTTTTGAAAGTCATTAAGAGTCTGCAATTGATCTCTCCTGATTTGTACCTTTTGGGGTTGAATTTTTTGTAAACCTATTTTATATCCTAAGTAATTAATAGAATCTCCTCTTTGTATTTTTTCAGAAGCAATTTGTAATCCCCAGAAAGGTAAACTTTTCTTTACTTCTTCAAATATTTTCTCTAAAGTATCTGCATTTGAATCAGCTAGTAAAATATCATCCATATAATGGCAAATTATAGATTGAGGAAATTTTACATAAATTATTTCCAATGGTTGTGAGTGAGGAAATTGTACATAAATTATTTCCAATGGCTGGCATGCAAAATATTGGCACAAGGTGGGGCTGTTTAACATCCCTTGTGGGAGAATCTTCCATTGATATCTCTTAACAGGCTGAGAATTATTATAAGTAGAGAACATGAAGGCAATTTTTTCTCTATCCTTTCCTTGTAAAGATATAGTGAGGAAACAAACTTTTAAATCAGTAACAATAATAGGTCATCCTTTAGGTAGTAGAGAATGCAGAGGAATTCCAGACTGTAAAGAGTCCATTAGCTGAATCACCTTATTAATAGCTTTTAGATTTCTTAACATTTTCCATTTCCCAGATATCTTTTTAATAACAAATACAGGAGATACTGGTTGATTCTCCAAAATGCTGAGTACTTAACTGCTTCTGTACCAGCTGTTCTAAGGCCTGTAATTTTTCTGATGTCAAAGACCATTGTTCTACCCAGTTTTGTCAGTCAACAATTAAAGGTAGGGATGTAGGGAGAAATGGGGCTGGCTAAAGAAACCCACCCTGACCCTGGAGCCCAGAGACAGGAAAAGAAACACAGCCTAGATCTAGGACCTGAGCCAGAGATAGAAACACTTTATCCCTAAACCCAGGAACAAAGAAACATAACTGACTCTGAAACCAGTGCCAAAGAAACACACTTTGTCCCTGGAATCAGAGCCAGTGAAAAAAATATGCCCTGGCTTTATAATTGGGAGTCAAAAAGCTAAGAAAGACCAGTGAAAGAAACACAGTTTAGCTCTGAGATCAAAGCCATCTCTGTCCCTGGCCAACTGACCAGGAAAACCAACCAAACACAGAGCAGGAAAACCAGCACCCTGACCCTGGAGCTCAGAATCAGGGAAAGAAACAGAGCCTGAATCTGGGACCTGAGCCAGAGAAAGAAACAATTTATCTCCAAACTCAGAACCAAAGAAACATACCCTGACTCTGAAACCAGTAGCAAAGAAATACATTTTGTCCCTAGAATCAGAGCCAGTGAAAGAAATGTGCCCTGGCCTTAGAATTACAGTCAAAAAGCTAAGAAAGGCCAGTGAATGAAACACAGTTTGGCTCTGAAATCAGGGCCATCTCTTCCCCTAACCCACAACACTAACCAATCCCTGAGCAGAAAAAAAACCTACCCAATCCATGGACAGAAAATCTTCTCCCTGGAGAAACTCCACCCCAAAAATATCCTATATAAGCCACCCCGCCTGTTCAGTTGGCAGTATTCTCTCCACCCTGGTAGAGGCAGCCACTCTCCTGGACTCCTCCTTCTCAAATAAATCTTTCTCAAAAGAGTCTTGGGTGCAAAGATCTTCATTCATCAGCACAGAGAAGATTGATAAGACACCCTATAGTGGACTGAGCAGAAAAAAAAACCTGGCTGAGTCATCCCTTAGGGGGCTGAGCAAGGGTGAACTGAACAGAAAAACCTTGCTGAGATGTCCCTTAGGAGGCTGAGCAAGGGGGAGCAGAAAAATTAACAACTTTTTGTCAGAGCAGGAGGAAATTGCTACATTTCTGCAGGAGTTTCCCCTTTAGCGGAGTGAGGCAAAAGAAGCAAAAAAGGCCAGAGAAGAAGCAGAGATCTGCTAGGAAGCCCCTTTAAGTGGGGGCTCATCTGTACCAGCTCTCCAGGAGAGGAATAGGATTGCTATATCCTGTGGGAGACCATCCCCCATTGCACCAGGTATAGCCTGACTCCCAAACAGTCAGGATAACTTTCCCTGCTGAATTGGCCTAACAGCTCCAGGCCTGACTCTCCTAAGCAGTCAGGTTACCTTTCCCTCCAGAGCTGAGCTGTCCTAGCAGCTCCAGGTATTGCCTGACTCTCTCAAACAGTGAGGATACTTTTCCCTTCAGAGATGAGCTGTCCTAGCAGCTCCAGGCCTGACTCTCTCGGCAGTCATATTACTTTCCCCTCCAGGGCTGAGCTGTCCCATTGCAGCTCCAGCTGTCAGAGCTGTCCTAGCAGCTCAAGGTGTCACCTGACTCCCGAACAATCAGTAAACCTTTCCCCCAGAGTTGTAACACACTCACCTACAAAGGCTATTGGTACCTTTAAAATACCAATAGCTGTTGTGCCCTGCTTATGTACAGCTTGAATGGTCTGTGACTACCCTTGATAGTATCTTTTGATATTTCTCTCAGAAGCATTCATTACTTTATAGTTTGTTTCTAAAACTGAGGGATATTAATCTGAGTATTCTCTTGCTGTACTAAATCACAGTCCCATAAATTTATTGCTATATTAGCCACATGTGATTTTATTTTTCCTCTGTCCTTCTGGCCCTATACATTCAATGCACATTGCACTTTGTTTTACTTGAGACAAACTGCCAATTCCTAAAAGCTGAACATTTACTTCCTGAAGAGGCCAACCTGGATGCCATGATTTGGGTGCAATTATTGTTACATCTGCACCCCTGTCTAACAAACCCTCAATTTCTATGCCATTTATTCAAATGTTTAACTTTGATCTTTGGTCATTTATAGAAGTTTGCCAAAATATTTGCTTTATGGTTTCTCCTAAAAATTTTGTTTTCTCTTGTAAAGCTGTTCTGGCATCCAGATCAGTATGGTTTTTAACAAAGGCATTAAATCATGTAATCATTTTGTGGAGGGTTTCCCCAAATGCTGGCAGGAAATTATTGAATTAAATTTGATATTGGAGCCTGTGAGAGGCCCCACAGGGCATTTCCTAATGGCAAAGTATTACACTGCTTGTCCCTTACTGACCTACATTCATTAGACCAATGCTAGCCTTTGCCACACCTTCTGCATACACCAGAAGGCTAGGGCCTTCTGTTTAACTTATTTCTAGAATAAACATTGTTTCTACAAGCACCTTGCCTACACTCTCTTTTCAGACGACCTTGTCTACCAAAATTGAAACACCTAACATTTTGATTTTTCTTCATATTTTAGAAAGCAATGCTCTTATCCAAGAATCATCATTAGAAGCATAGGAGTAGATTTTGACTGTATTTCTGATCCATTCTTCTATGGGTGCTGATCTTGCCCTTAAAGGCCTCATCACCCTATCACATTCTGCATTAGCATTTTCAAAAGATAAGTTTTAATTATTATTTGTCTAGTGTCTGGATCAAATATCATTCTATTTACAGCTGATGTTAATCTGTGTAAAAAAATCAGTGAAAGCATCTTTTGGGTCTTGTATAATATTATACAAGTCCTCTTTCCTGATTCTTCAACCCTGTCTCAAGCATTCAAACCTGCTATACAACATAGAATCAGGGTGTTATCATCCAACATACACTGTCTCTGCAAATCAGCATACTGACTCTCACTAAGAATTTTGTCTTGGGAAAACTCATGACCTCTAGCTCTACCTCATCATTTCATGGCACTAGCTTCCTTTATCCACCAAGTTCTCCTTTGTAATGGAAGACCAGTTTCTAATACTGTTTAAACTAAATCCTTCCAGTCTTGTGGAATAATTTTATTCCTAGTTGCCCATAAATTTAACATCCATCTTACAAAGAATGAATGCCATATGAAACTACTGCTTCCTTAAATCTCTTTAAGTCTAACATACCCACAGGATTCCAATTAACTTGTGCATAGCCTTGGGGATATATCATCTGGTGTCATTTAATAGTAACTGGATATATTAAAGTCAGTGTTCCAATAAACTTAGGCCATTCCTCTCCAGTTGCACAATGCAATGGTGTGGTAAATTCTGCTCTAAATTTCTGTCTGTGTCTGAGCATTTTCACTTTTTTCATTATTATATCTTTCCAAGGCCTGCATCCTATTAATCCACTTGTCATATTTAGCACAAAAAAAATCCCATCAAGGCTATTATTTATAGGATATTAATTACCATACCAACAGTAATTAAAGTCAGTGTTACGTAAGTCATTTATCTTCCCATATTCTGCTTCTAAGTTAGCAGTATAGAGATCCCAAGCACCCTGCATTGTTAGGTTTCCCATTCTTAGTGTAGAAAAAAAATCTTTTCAATATCATTTAATTCTCTCCTACTCTCCTAAAGGATTTTCCAAATCTCTTACCAGTACTGTTGACTTCTCCAGGCCAGGAGCAGCCAACTGTTAGTGTGGAAAGTCCAGATGGCAGGTGCAGCAGAGCCAGCTGGAGTCCTGTGGTTCTACCATCCGTTGGGCACCAATTGTTGTTGTTTTTATGTCTTAAAGTGGCTGTTCCTTCAGCAAAGGCTGTCCTAATAGCAACTGCAACTCTGCTGATATCAGCAGTGGTTCAGCAACAAGGGCCACAACCTGAGGGGATTCTGTTCCCTCAGGCACTGACTCTTTCAAAGCCATTAAAGGGAATTTTATCTAAATCTATAGAACTCACAATTCAACAGTGTGGGTGAAATTCTACTCACTCAGAGAGGCTAAATAGCAAGTAGCTAATCCTCTCCCTTTGCTGGCAACTTCCAAAAAAAAAAAAAGAGCCCCAGTATCCTTCTCTTAACCCCATTTAAAAACCCTTCCTACATGTGGTTTCCTCCTACCACTTTCTGTCAGCTACTTGCTAACTCAGCAAGACAATTTTACTTGATCAAACACATTTTTTGAAGTGTTAACAAAAGCAGTAGGAAAAAATGCAACACACTTTAAAATAATATTCCCCAACAGTTATCCTTTGCTGTACATCTACTATCCACTTATAAGTGAGTATATACTATGCTTGACATTCTGTGTCTGGGTTACCTTACTCAGGATAATGTTTTCTAGTTCCATTTATTTGCCTGCAAATTTCATGATGTCATTGTTTTCTACCAATGAGTAATACTCCATTGTGTAAATGTACTACATTTTCTTTTTCAGTTCCACTAAAATCAGGAACAAGACAAGGCTGTCCACTTTCCCTATATTTATTCAATATAGTACTCACAGTTCTAGCTAAAGCAATAAGACAACAAAAGGAGATCAAGGGGATACAAACTGGGAAGGAAGAAGTCAAACTTTCGCTATTTGCAAATGATATCATAGTATACATATATGACCCCCCCAAATTCCACCAGGGAATGCTTACAGCTGATAAACACCTTCAGTAATGTAGCAGGATACAAGATTAACTCAAAAAAATCAGTAGCTTTCTTACATACAAATGATAAACTGGCTAAGAAAGAAATCAGAGAAACATTACCCTTTACAATAGTCATAAATAATATAAAGTATCTAGGTGTAACTCTAACCAAACAAGTGAAAGATGTGTATGACAAAAAATTAAGTCATTGAAGAAGACATCAGAAAATGGAAAGATTTCCCATGCTCTTGGAAAAGTAGGATTAACATAGTAAAAACGGCAATCTTACCAAAAGCAATCTACAGATTCAATAAAATCCCCCTCAAAATCCAAACACAATTCTTCACAGACCTCAAAAGAACAATACTCAACTTCATACGGAAAAAAAAACTCCAGATAGTTAAAACAATCCTGTACAATAAAGGAACCTATGGAGGTATCACCATCCCTGATTTCAAGCTCTACTATAGAGCTATAGTAATAAAAACAACTTGGTACTGGCGTAAAAACAGACACATGGATCAAAGGAATCAAATTGAAGAACCCGACATAAATCCACACACCAATGAATGCCTGATTTTTGACAAAGAAGCCAAAAATGTACAATGGAAAAAGAAAGTATCTTCAACAAATGGTGCTGGCATAACTGGATGTCAACATGTAGAAGAATGCAAATAGATCCATGTCTATCACCATGTACAAAACGCAAGTCCAAGTAGATCAATGACATCAACATAAATCCAGTTACACTGAACCTGATAGAAGAGAAACTGGAAAGTAGCCTTGAACTCATTGGCACAGGAGACTAGTTCCTGAATACAACACTAGCGGCACAGACATTGAGATGGACAATTAATAAATGGGACCTCCTGAAACTGAAAAGCTTCTATACTAGCGGCACATACATTGAGATGGACAATTAATAAATGGGACCTCCTGAAACTGAAAAGCTTCTATAAGGCAAAGGACACTATTAATAAGACAAAATGGCAGCCTACAGAATGGAAAAAGATCTTCACCAACTCCACATCTGACAGAGGGACAATCTCTAAAATATATAAATAACTCAAGAAACTAGATAGCAAAATACCAAATAATCCAATTAAAAAATGAGGTATAGATCTAAACAGAGAATTCGCAGCAGAAGAATCTTAAATGGACAAAAGACATTTAAGGAATTGATCAACATGATTAGTCATCAGGGAAATGCAAATCAAAATGACTGAAATACCATCTTACACCTGTCAAATTGTCTAAGATCAGAAACAATGATGACAGCTTATGTTGGAGAGGATGTGGAGTAAGGGGAACACTCCTCCACTGTTGGTAGTAGTGAAAACTTGTACAGCCACTTTGGAAATCAGTATAGTGGTTTCTTAGAAAATTGGCAATCATTCTCCCTCAAGACCCTTGGGCATATACCCAAAGGATATTCAATCATACCACAAGGACACTTGCTCAACTATATTCATAGCAGCATTATTCATAATACTCAGAACCTAGAAATAACTTAGATGCCCCTCAACCAAAGAATGGATAAAGAAAATGTAGTACATTTACACAATGAATTATTATTCACCAGTAAAAATCAAACAAACAAAAAAAACAATGACATCATGAAATTTGCAGACAAATTTGTAGAACTAGAAAAAAATCATCCTTAGTGAGGTAACACAGACCCAGAAAGACAAAGACGGTATGTACTCACCCATAAGTGGATATTAAATATAAAGCAAAGGGTAACCAGACTACAATCTACAGCCCCAGAGAAACTAGGTAACAAGGAAGACCCCAAGAGGGACACACATGGACTACCCTAGGAAGGAGAAACAGATAAGATCTTCTGGGTAAACTGGGGGTGGGATAGGAAGAGTAGAGGGGAAGGGGGATGAGAACATGAGGGAATGGGATGGTCGATTTGGGGGAGGGACAGAGGAGAGCAATAAAAGAGACATCTTGATAGATGGGGCCATTATGGGGTTAGGCAGAAACCTGGTGCTAGGGAAATTCTCAGGAATACAAGCATGACTCCAGATAAGACTCCTAGCAATAGTGGAAAGGGTGCCTGAACTGGCCTTCTCTTGTAATCAGATTGGTGACTATTGTCATCATAGAACCTTTATCCAGTAACTGACAGAAGCAGATATAGAGATCCACAGCCAAGCACTGGGCCAAGCTCTTGGAGTCCAATTGAAAAGAAGGAGGAGGGATTATATGAGCAAAGAGGTCAAGATCATGATGGGGAAACCCACAGAGACAGCTGACCCAAGCTAGTCAGAACTCACAGACCCTGGACTGATAGCTGGGGATCCTGCATGGGACCAAACTAGGTCCTGTGAATGTGAGTGGCAGTTGTATGGCTTGGTCTGTTTATGGGGCCCCTAGTAGTGGGACCAGGATGTATCCTTGGTGCATGAACTGACCTTTTGGAGCCCATTCTCTATGGTGGGATACCTTTCTCAGCCTTGATGTGGAGGGGGGTGGGGGTGGGGTGGGAATGGGCCTAGTCCTGCCTCAACTTAATAGGCCATGCTTTATGGACTCCCCATGGGAGGCCTTACCCTCTCTGAGGAGTGGATGAGGGTGGGGTGGCATGAATGTGGGAGGGGAGCAGGAGGAGGTGAAGGATGGAGAACTGTGATTGGAATGTAAAAGGAAAAATAATAAGCAAAAAAAGAATATAAGAATACACCAAAATATCACCTAATGTAATCAAGTAGGCTTCGTCCTAGAGATGCAGGGACAGATTAATATATGTAACTCAATAAATGTAATCCACTACACATACAGACTGAAAGGCAAATACTACATAATCATTTGATTAGATTCAGAAAAGGACTTCACAATAGCTAACACTCCTTCATGATAAAAGTCTTGGAGAGATTAAGGATAACAAACATCAACATAAATAAAGGCAGTTTACACAAGCCCACAGGCAATATCAACCTAAATGGAGAGAAACTGAAATCATTTCCCCTAAAATCGGGAACAAGAAAAGGTCATCTAATCTCTCCATATCTACTCAACACAGTATTTGAAGTCTTAGTTAGAGCAATAAGACACCTGGAGGAGATCAAAGGGGTACAAACAGGAAGGGGAGAAGTCAAAATATCCTTATTTGCAGATGATTTTATTAATATATCTATATCCCTATAATCTCTACCATAAAACTACTATAGCTGAGAAACACTTTCATCAATTTACCAGGGAATGAAATTAACACACAAACATCATTAGCCTCCTTATAGATGAATGACAAAAGGTCTGAGAAAGAAATCATGGACAACAGCTTTCAAATATCCTAAAAAAATATATATAAAATATCATGGGGTAGCTCTAAGAAATTGAAAGACCTGTATGGAAAAAAATTTAAGACACTGAAGAAAAAAATTGAAGAAGATATAGTGGGAATGATTTCCCATACTCATGGATCTGTAGGATTAATATAGTAAAAGTGCCTATACTACCAAAAGCAATCAATAGATTCAATGCAATATCCATCAAAATTCCAGCACAATTCTTCACAGATATTAAAAGGACAATTTTCAGCTTCATCTGGGAACAACAACAAATAAAATACCAGGATAGCAAAAATCAATCCTGAACAATAAAATAACTGCTGGTGTATCATCATCCCTGTTTTCAAATTGTACTACAGAACTATAGCAAAAAACAAAAAAACAAAACAGCATTTATTGGCACAAAAATATACATGTTGATCAATGGAACTGAATTGAAGACCCAGACATAAATTCTCACATCTATGAACACCTAATATTTTATAAAGAAGCCAAAAATGCACACTGGAAAAAAGACAGCATCATCACAAAAATGGTGCTGGTCAATCTGGATGGATATATTTAAGTGTGCAAATAGATTCATACTTATCACTCTCCATAAAATTCAACTCTAGGTGGATAACTCAACATAAAACCAGATACACTGAACCCAGTTCAAGAGAAAGTGCTGAATAATCTTGAACTCATTGGCACCAGAAAAGACTTCCTGAACAGAACATCAATAGCACAGGCACTTAGAATAACATTTAATACATGGAACCTTATGAAACTGAAATACTTCTATACAATAAAGGAAACCATTATTTGGACAAAGTGTGAGGCTACAGAATAGAAAAAGTTTTTTTTATCAATTCTTCACCAGATAGAAGGCTAATATAAAAAAAAACTAAAAAAAAAAGTGCATTTCAAGACAATAGATAAACCAATTAAAAATGGGGTAGAGATCCAAAGAGAGAATTTCCAAAAGAGGAAACCCCAATGGCTGAGAAGCACTTACAGAAATGTTCAACTTTCTTAGTCAGGAGGGAAATGCAAATCAAAAGTACTTTGACATTTCATCTTATATATGTCAGAATGACTAAGATAAACAAAGCAAGTGACTACTCATGCTAGCAAGGATGTGGAGTAAGGGGAGCAGTCAGCCATTGATGATGGGACTGAAAACTTGTTTTGCCACTATGGAAACCAGTGTGGCATTTCCTCAGGAAGATGGAAAATCGACCTACCTCAATATCTAGTTATATCTCTCTTAAGCATATTCCCAGAGGATATTTCACCTTACTCTAGAGACATTTGCTCCACCATACTCATTGCTACTTTATTGATAATAGCCAGAAATGGGGAACAATCTAGATGTCCATCAAGGGATTATGAATGAAGAAAATGTGGTGCATTTACATAATGGAATATTACTTAGCAATTTAAAAAATGAAATCTACAGGAAAATAGATGGAGCTAGAAATAATCATCATGAGTGAGGTAACCCAGACCCAGAAAGATAAATATGGTATGTATTTGATTATATGTGGGTGTTAGCTGTTAAGTCTATGATAACCAAGCTCATTCTGTATAACCACAGAGAGTAGGTATAGAGTAAGGAACTCTTAGAGAGGGAGAGATTTCCCTATAGAGGGGCAAATAGAGTAGATAGTTGTGGATGAATGAAGAGTGAGACTTGAACTCGAGGATCAAGCATGGAAAGGGAGGGAAAAGGCAGAAAGGCAAGGAATACAGGGAAGGACAGCTAAAACTAGGGGTCATTTGAGGGGTAATATGGAAACCTAATACAGTAGAGACTTCTTAAAATATAAACAATTAGGAAGTCATCTAAATTGTCAAATAACAGGAGAACAGGAGAGACAGAACCCAAACTGGACACCTGTTGTGACCAAATGACACTTCCAGTACTGTAAATAGGTTACATCTAATTGAGTTGTTGCCCAAAGGGATCCCACAGGATCCTCCAAACAACCCAGGCTATTGCTGTGTCTACAGTACTGTTCTGTCAAAAGAATGTAGCAATAAAATGACTCTTAAGGATATTCTGCTATATTCATAGTTCAGTGGCTTGCTCAGCCATCATCAGAAAAGTGTTCTCCTGCAGTATATAGAAAAAATCCAAAGAGTCACAGCCAGACATCATGTGGAGATCTTGGAATACTTGGCCCTAAGTGGTATGTCTCCATCAAATCTCTCCTTTGGGGTTCAGGCAACTCCATGGGTTAGGAGAAAGAAAGAGTGTAAGAGCCAGAGGGGATGAAGGACACCAAGGAAGCAAGGCCTTCTGAACACAAAAAGACGGTGCACATATGAACACATAGAGATTGGGGCAGCATGCACAGGGCCTGCATGGGTCCACACCAGAAGGGGTTCTAGAGCTGAAAGGAGAAATAGACATATGTCCCCACCTCTAACCCAGGAGCTATATCCAATTGATAACTACTTGCAAATAAAAAGTTAGTTTTTTCCAAGAGGTCTCACTGGGTAAATAAACCACTCTCAAAGGTAGGCCCCATGCCCAGCAGCAGATAGCCAACACGAAATGAACTCAGTGGCATCTTTGGAGGTACTTTGTCTCATAATGTTATATAGTGACTTTTTTTTTTACCTCACTGGTCCTTTGTATACATATTTTGTTATATTATATTATGGCATTCAGTTTTGTGCTTTTAAGGGATTCCTGTGTATATAAACATATCTGTATTTGCATCTATATATATTTCTCCTGCTTTTTCTTTGGCTCTTTTTTCTTCTGTGTAAGACAAAGTGCTAAATGGTCTTATTAATTAAAAAATACAGAGCCAAATATTGGGATTAAAACCGAGAAATCAGAAAAGCAGAAAAAAGCCAGCCACATTCTTACCATTTGAAGATCCTCAGCCACAGAGACCTACTTCCTGTATACCCATGCCTATATGCCTTTCTGTTCTGCCATCTCATTTTCTCTCTCCACCCAGCTACATCATTTTCTCTTCCTGCCCAGCTCTGTCACTTCCTGTCTGCCTTTACAGACCTCTAGACCTTTATGATTACTGCTGGGATTAAAAGTATGTACCACCACTCCTGGCTCTGTTCCCAGTGTGGCCTTGAACTCACAGAGATCCACACGGATCTCTGCCTTCTGAGTGATATGATTAAAGGCATGTGGTACCATTGCCTGACCTCTATGTTTATGGTAGTAGCTGGCTTTTTCCTCTGATCTTCAGATAAACTTTATTGGGGTGCACAGATAAAATATCACCACACTTCTGTTTGTTTGTTTTGTCCTATTTCAACTTGTTTGGTTTTGTTTTATCTTATTTTATTTTATCTTATTATTATTCCTTAGATAACTTTGTTTTCTAACAAGAGAGAGACAGGATGTGAAGATCCATTCAGGTGAAAGAGGAGGTGGGAAGAAACTGTGAGGAGTTGGAGGAGAGAAAACTGTAATCAGAATATATTGTATAAAAAAATCAATTTTCAATAAAAGAAGAACATTAAATTGAAATGACAGTGACTTTAATTAACTGTTAATAAAAATAAACATTTATACAAAGCACTTCAAAACCTCTTAAATTGTCATTTAATTAGAACATCTATAAAATCCACAAATTAGGTAGAATTCTAATATTTGAGTCATCAACACATTAGAAGAAGTGAATATTAAATCTGAAACAGAAAATTAAATATATGAAACAAAAGGACTTTATTTTAGTAGGAATTTCTAAGAAACTATCAGGTTTTTTGTGAAGTGTTTACTTCAAACTCACAGTAACAATAAACAATAGACGGTCAGAACATGAAAGGCTGCAAACCAAATGCGATGATGAGCAACAGATCTGGGCTCGAAGCAGTCATCAGCACTTATTTTAGTTCCTATTACACTAGTTACAAAACTTACACTTAGTCATAGAAGTTTCACTTGTATGACAGTTTAAAAAAATCAGAAGAACACTATAACTAGTCTTAAACTGTACACAATGTCTAATTTCTTGAGTTCTTTAATATATTTTGACATTAGCTCTCTATTGGACATGGAGTTGTTGAAAATCTTTTCCCATTCTTCTGTCTGCTGTTTTGTCCTATTGTTGATCTTCTTTGCCTTACAGAAACTTTTCAGTTTCATGAGACCCCATTTATTAATTGTCAGTCTTAGTTTCTGTGCTATATGTGTTCTGTTCAGGAAGTTGTCTCCTATGCCAATGTGTTCAAGGCTATTCCCCACTTTCTCTTCTATCAGGTTCAGTGTGCCTGGTTTTATGTTGAAGTTTTTTATTCACTTGGACTTGAGTTTTGTGAAGGATGATAAATATGGATCTATTTGCATTCTTCTATATACAGACATCCAGATAGACCAGCATCATTTGCTGAAGATTCTTTCTTTTTTCCATTGTGCATTTCTGGGTTCAAATATCAGGTGTCTGTGGGTGTGTGGATTTATGTCTGGGCTGTCAATTCAATTCCATTGATCAATTCATCTGTTTTTAGGTCAATACCATGAAGTTTTTTTATTACTATAGCTCTGTAGTACAGCTTGAATTCAGGGATAGTGATACTTCTGGAAATTCTTTCATTGTTATGGATTGTTTTAGCTATCCTGCATTTTTTTGTTTTTCCATATGAAATGGAAACTAGACATTAACAAATCAAATAATCCAATTTAAAATTGGAGTATGAACAAAACAGACAGTTCTCAGCAAAGGAATATCAAATGGGTGAGAAATACTTAAATAAATGTTCAAATCCTTAGCCATCAGGGAAATGCAAATCAAAATTACTTTGGGATTCCATCTTACACCTGTCAGAATGGTTAAGATCAATAACACAGGTGACTGCTCATGCTGGCAAGGATGTGGAGCAAGGGGAACACTCCTCTGGTGGGAGTGCAAACTCGTACAGCCATGATGGACATCAATACGGTGGTTCCTCAGAAAATTGGGAATTGATCTACCAAGACCCAGCTATACCACTCTTGGGCATGTATGCAAAGGATGCTCCATCCTACCAAATAATACTTGCTCAACTATGTTCATATCTGTTTTTTCATACAGCCAGAAACTGGAAACAACCTAGATGTCCCTCAACTGAAGAACAGATAAAGAAAATGTGGAATATTTACACATTGGAGTATTACTCAGCTGTTAAAAATGATATCATGAAATGTTCCAGCAAATGGATGCAACTAGAAAGAATCATCCTGAAAAAGGCAACCCAAACCCAGAAAGAAAAACATGATATCAAACTAGTGGGAACTCATGAACTGTGGACTAATTGCTGTGGACCTCCATGGGACTGAACTAGGCCCTCTGCATAGGTGAGACATTTGTATAGCTTGACCTGCTTAAGGGGCCCCTGGCAGTGGGATCAGGATCCATCTCTGCTGCATGAGTGGGCTTTTTGAAGCCCAGCGCCTATGGTGGGACACCTTACACAGCCTTGGGTCAGGGGGAGGGGCTTGGACCTGCCTCAGCTGAGTGTACCAGGCTCTGCTGAATCCCCATGGGAGTCCTTTCCTTGGAGGAGGTGGGAATGGCGGTGGGTTGGGGGGAAGGCTGGGGGTGGGAGGAGGGAGGAGAGGGGATCTGTGGTTGGTATATAAAATGAATAGAAAATTTCTTAATAATAAAAAAAAGGAAAAGAAAAACATGGTATGCACTCACTTAAAGTGGGTATAAGCTGTTAAGTAAAAGATAATCATGCTATAATCCACAGACCCAAAGAAGCTCAGTAACAAGGAGGGTGCTGGGGTGATGTATGCACCTCCCTTGGAATGGGAAATGGAATACATTTTGTAGGTGGGTGTGGGATGGGTGGAGATGGGAACAGGAGGGATCAGGATGGGGAAGAAGAGATAGAGGGCCAGAGTATGGGGAGAGATGACTGGAATTGGGGGGCATTTGTGGGACAGAAACCTACTGCAATGAAAACTTCCTGGAACCTATGAGGGTGACACTAGGAAGGAGTCCTAGTAATGGAGGATACAGAGCCTGAACTGTGTTTATCTTCTGCAACCAGAGAGTATTTCCAATGGTGGGAGTGGGATACAAACCCAGCCACAAAACCTTCAACCCACAACCTGTCCTGCCTGCAAGATGTAATGGGACAGTGGTGGCTCAGAGCTTGTGGGAGTGGCCAACCAATGACTGATCTAACTTGAGGCCCATGCCACAAGAGGGAGGCCATGCCTGCACTGCCTGGATGGCTAGAAACTGGAAGCTGGATAGCCCAGAGACCAAAGTAGAACCAACAGTGACTGACAAAACAAAAACAAAAACAAAGACAAAGAAAACAAACAAACAAAAAACCTCAATGAAATGATCTGTAATGATTTTCTCTTGTACTCCTAGATCAGTGCTGTGGTGATTTGAATAAAAATGGTTCCCACAGGCCCATAGGGATTGGCATTATTTGTAGGTGTGGTCTTGTAGGAGGAAGTGTGTCACTGGGGCAGGCTTTGAAGTCTCACATTCAAGCCATGCCCAGCATGAATGTCTCTTCTTTCTGCTTTCAGATCAAGATGTAGAATTCTCAACTACCTCTCTAGCACCATGTTTGCCTGCATGCTGCTATGCTTCCTGTCATGATAATAATGGACTAAACCTCTAACTGGAAGCCAGCCCCAATTAAATGTTTTCCTTTATTAGAGTGGCTGTGGTCATAGTGTCTCTTCACAGCAATAGAAACCCTAAGACAGTTTCCTAGCCCAATTGTCATCAGAGAGCCTTCCTCTGGCAGCTGATGGATGCAGATGCAGAGATCCACATCCAAACATTAGGTAGAACTTGGGGTACCTGAGGAAGAGGCAGAGAAAGGATTATGGGAGCCAGAGGGTTTGAGGACACCAGGAGAACATGGTCCACAGAATCAATTAAGCAGGGCCTATAGGTGCTCACAGAGACTGAAGCAGCAATCATGGAGCCTACATGGGTTTGAACTAGGTCTTCTGCATTTATGTTGTGGTTGTTTAGCTTGGGCTTTTGTGGAACTAGTAACAATGGGAGAGTGGGTGTCTCTGACTCTTTTGCCTGCTCTTGGGACCCTTTTCTTCCTACTGGGTTGCCTTATCCAGCCTTGATATGACAATTTGTGTTTAGTCTTATTGAGTCTTGTTATACCATGTTCAGTTGATATCGGGGGAGTCCTACACCTTTCTGAAGGGAAATGGAGGAGCAGTGGATCAGGGAGAGAGGGAAGGTGGGGGTACTGGGAGAAGTGAAGGGAGGAGAGGTTGTAGTCAGGATGTATTATATGAGAACAGAATAAATAAAAAGGCAAAAATAATAATGGAAACTATAAAGAATATTAAAAATAAATTTAAGTGTGAAGGAAAAAATATACAGAATTTATCTTATGCACTGAACAGATGGATATTAGCCTGTTTTAATACATTGCTATGTCAGATGGAAGTCAAACTGAACACACAGTCTAAAGCTCTATAGTTTCTTCAGACAGCACCAAAAACTGGGGGACAGCTGATTAAAAACATGAGCCTATTGGGGCCATTTCCCACTCAAACAATCACAGCAACATAAAAGTATTCTTGGTGATTATCTTAGCTAGGGTTTCTATTGATGTGAAGAGACGCCATGACCATGGCAAGTCTTATAAAGTAAAATACTATTTATGATGGCTTGCCTACCAAGGTTCAGTTCATTATTATCATGACCTGGAGCATGGTGGCATGTAGTAAGATGTGGTATTAGAGTAGTAGCTGAGTTCTACATCTTTCAGGCAAAAGGAAGTCAACTGAGAGACTGCTATATCCTGGGCATAGGAAACTTCAAAGCCTGCCTCCACAGTGACACACTTCCACATACAAGGCCATACCCTTTCCAACAAAGCCACACCTCCTAAAAGTGCCACTCCCTATGAGATTATGGGAGTCAATTATTTTCAAACTAACACATTCCACTCCCTGGCCCCCATGAGCTTTGTAACAATATCATAATGCAAAATGCATTTAGTCCAACTTCAAAAGTCCCCATAGTCTATCACAGTCTCAACAATTTTTAAAAGTCCAAAGTTCAAGGTTTCTTCTGAGATTCATGCAATCTCTTAACTGTAATCCCCAACAAAATCAAAATAAAAAAGTAGATAACATACTTCCAACATATTCCAAAATATACAGAAGGGAGCACAGTGAGGAAATACTAGACCAAAGCAAGACCAAAAACCAGCTAGACAAATTCCAAACTCTGCATCTCTGTGTCTGATGTCAAAGTGCTCTTTGGATCTCCAGCTCTGTTCAGCTTTGAAGACTGAAACACGCTTCTTTCTCTTGGGGTGGTTCTACTCCCTGTTCCACTCCCTCTTGTCAGGAGGTATTCCATGACTCTGGCATCTCTAACATCTTAGGTTCTCCAAAGCAATTCAGGCTTCAATTTCATATCTTCACACAATGGCCTCTCTACTAGGTCTCCATTCAGGGACACTCCAGACACATTGCTGGCCTCAGTAGTTTTTTTTTTAGGCATGAAGGCAAATTCTATAATCTGTTTCTTCTATCCTTAACTCTCAAGCCAGAATCATTTTTTTACTGGGGCTAGAACATGGCCCTTTTGCTCAATTACATGTTCATCAGCTTTCTGTCCTTCACTGTCTAAGCTTGGCTGTCCTGAAACTGGATCTCTAGAGGAAGCTGGCCTCAAACTCAGAGAACTACCAGGCTCTAGGATTAAAGGTGTGCCCCACCACACCTGGATCTAAGTTTTTCTTTAGTTTCTTTCCACAAGTTAGAAACTTAGCTGAGTAGGATCTTGCCCTGATTCTTAATCTGTTTATCTCCTTGAACACAGAACTTAGCTCCATTCCACTTTCTGGTGCTCTTTTTCTCTTCAAATATTTTTTCTTGCTCAGCTTGCCTCTTTTCATTATATATCTTCATTAGAGTTAAAACTAGTAACCACAAAGTAGAGTCTATATTAGGCTGTTTTGAGATTTCTTCTGCCAATGGAATTAATCCAAAATTCTTCACTTTAGTCTCAGACAGACTCTTCAGACACAGGCAAAAGGCAGCCAGCTACCTCACCAAAATATCACAAGAATGATCTCTAGGCAATACACTAAAACTCTTCTCCTCTGAAACCTGTTGAAGTAGTCTCCCACAGTTCATCAAATCATACTCAGCAGCACTGTCTTCTATGCTCCTAGTAGTATGGCCCATTAAACAGTGCTTAAAGCATTCCACTGTTTTCCTAATGCAAAGTACCAAAGTCCATAATACTCCAAACAAAAACATGGTCTGGCCTATCACAATAATACCCCAGTCCCTAATATCAACTTCTGTCTTAGGGTCTATTATTGTGAAGAGACACCAAGATGATGGCAACTCTTATAAAGTAAAACATTTCATCAGCAGGGCTCACTTACAGTTTCAGAGGTTCAGTCCATTATCATCATAACCAGGAGCATGGTGGCATGCAGTCAGATGTGGTGCTGGAGTAGTAACAGAGTTCTGCATCTTGCAGCCAAGGAAGTCAACTGAGACACTGGGTGGTATCCTGAGCATAAGATACCTCAGAGCCTGTCCCCTCCATACTCTGTCCAATAAAACCACACCTCCTAATGGTGCCACTCCGTATGAGATTATGGAGCCAATTACATTCAAACTACCAGAGTGATACCATCCAACTGATCTGGAGTATAGTGAAGTGACAGTTTTGAGTAGACATTGTAATCCAAAGTAGAAAACCTCCTAGCAGGATGCATACACACTATACCAGAACAATGCATAGACAAAGAAGTTACTTTTCTTTTTCTTTATTGGTCAAAAAACTTTAAAGATATTTATCACTATTATTTCTTTTGTATCTGTGTGTTTGTGTGTATATAGGCTACATATGTACAGGTTTCCATGGAGGCCAGAAGAGGGCACCAGATCCCCTGAAGTTGGAGTTAGCTTTATTCCATTGTGATAAGATGGAACATGAGAAATCAGCTTAATTTTCCTATATTTGTTAAGCTTTGCTTTGTGGGCTAGTAAGAGGCTTAGCAGGTAAAAGCTCTTGCAAGGCAAGCCTCATGACCTGAGTTTGATCACTGGGACTCACAATGGAAGGTTGGAACTGACTTCCAAAAGTTGTCCCATTACTTCCATGTGCATGCTGTGACATCTACATGCCTGCATGTGCACATGTGCATGAACACACACACACACACACACACACACACACACACACACACACAGAGCGAGAGCGAGAGCGAGAGAGCGAGAGCGAGAGAGCGAGAGCGAGAGCGAGAGAGAGAGAGAGAGAGAGAGTTTTAATAATGAAGACTTGTTTTGGGGTCCTAATGCATGATCTTTGTTAGAGAAAGTTACATAGATGCTGAAAATATGTGTGTTCTATAGTACTTAGAACATTCTGTAGATATCTATTAGGTTCACTTGGTTAATGATGTCACTTAATTCTGAGGTTTATTTTTTGTCTGGATAATCTATTGATTGATAAGAGTGGAGTATTGAAGTCTCTCACTATTATTGTTCCAGTGTTATTCCATAAGTGTACCTCTAGTTGTATTTTTTGTGTACCTAATGTTTGGTGCATATCTGTTAAGAATTCTAAAACCATCTTAACTGATTGATCGCATAACCAATAAGAAATGACAATCTTTATCTCCTCTGAGTAGTTCTGGTATAAAGCCTATTTTATTAATTGTCAGATCAGTATCTCTTGTTTCCTAGTTCTACTTGGCAGGAATACATTTTCTCATCCTTTCATACAAAAGTAGCATGTTTGGCTTACAGTGAGGTATATTTTCCTGTAAATAACAAATAGATGGGTTCTTTCTTTAAATTAAATATGGACTGTGTCTTTTGATTTAAGAATTGAGACCACTAATATTTAGAATTTACTGAAAGGTGCACATGGTTTCTTGACATTTTCTTGACTGTGCAGTACTTGGTATTTTCCTATTCCCCTCTTGCTAAACTATTACTCAAGGGTGCTTTATTCTTTGCAGTAATTATGTCTTTGCTGGTTGTAGGTCTATCTATGCAGCTATTTGTACTCCAAAACCTGAAAAACATCACTCCATGCCTCAATGGCTTTTAATGTTTCTGTTGTTAATTCTGTTGTTACTCTGATGGGCCTAGATTTATATATGACTTGGTTCTTTGATTACTTTCAATATATTTTACTTGTCCTGACTATACCAATGGTTTAATTACATGGTGGGGGTAATTCCATTTTGATATTGTCCATCTGATTATCTAAATTCCTCCTGTACCTGGATGTTTCTTTTCCTGGATCAGAGAAAGTTTTGACTATTACTTCCTTGATAATGATTTAGGGAAGAGACATTGGAGGTGTTGGAGGTAGGAAAGGAAAGGGGGAAGTAGGGTAGTTATAATTTAATTTAAAAAATTCAAAAGAAAATATTTTCTACACATCTGAAAAGCAATTTAAACAAGAGGTGAGTGACTCTTCTCCCACCCAGAGAGTCCTGCCTCCACGACCTAGGCCCTAGGACACAACCATTCCCTGGGAACCCCCACCCATTTCTGCTCCAGTTGCCAGCCAATAGGGAAGACTCCTGTGGGCAGGCTCCCTCACCAATATTCCCCCATCAAACCCTGCAATCTACAAGGCCCACGCCATACATAAAACCTACCCATACAACTGTGACCCCAGTGGCTTCCTGAGACACAGAATCTTCCAGCTCTCATTGGAACAAGAGCTCTCATCGGACCAAGAGAGGCTTCCTGAAACACAGAATCCACCAGCTTTGACTGGACCAAGAGCCCTGATAAGACCAAGAGTAGCTCCCTGAGTCAAAGAATCAGCTAGCCTGGATTGGACCAAGAGCAGCTCCCTGAGATATAAAATCTGCCACATATAATTAGAGCAAGAGCTAAGATTGGACCCAGAGGGGCCCCCGAGACACAGAGACAATGCACAGAGTGGACCAATAGCAGCTTGCTCAGACACAGGCACCTCTTGCACCTAGAGGAGAGATGGGTAGATGTCATGCAAAAATACATACAACAACATAAAGAGCAATATAGCATCACCAAAACCTAGCCCTCCTACAGCAGCAAGACCTGAACATGAGAGTGTAGAAGCAGAAGAAAGTGACCTTAAAAATAGCTTCATAAGATACTAGAGGCATTTGAAGAAGAAATGAAAATTTTCCTTAAAGAAATTGAGGAAGAGAAAAACAAAAAATTGGAAATCAATAAATTCCTTAAAGAAAGCCAAGAAAACCATGGAAAAGCAATTAAAATGTGAAGGAAACAGTTCAAGATCTGAAAATTGAAATAGAAACAATGAAGAAGACACAAATAGAGGGATGCTGGAAATAGAAAATCTGAGTAAATGAACAGGAAACACAGATGCAAGCATAACCAACAGAATACAAGAGATGGAAGAGAGGATCTCTGGTGTAGAAGATACAATAGAGGAAATAGATTCATCAGTCAAAGAAAACACCAAAGCCAAAAAAGTCACAACACAAAATGTCCAGGAAATCTGGGACACCATGAAAAGGCCAAACCTAATAATATCCCTAATAATAGTGATAGAAGAAGGAGAAGAATGCCAACTTAAAGGCACAGAAAATATATTCAACAAGATCATACAAGAAAACTTTCCCAACTTAAAGAAGGAAATAACTATGAAGATACAACAAGCTAATAGAACACCAAATAGACTAGGCCCCCCAAAAAGTCCCCTCATCACATAATAATTAAACCACTAAACATACAGAATAAAGAAAGAATTTTAACAGCAGCAAAGGAAAAAGGTCAAGTGATATATAAAAGCAGACCTGTCAGAATAGCACCTGATTTCTCAATGGAGACTCTGAAAGCCAGAAGGTCCTGGATAGGTGTAATGAAGACACTAAGAGACCACAGATGCCAGCCTAGACTACTATACCCAGCAAAGCTTTCAATCACCATAGATGGAGTAAACAAGACATTTCAAGACAAAACCAGATTTAAACAATACCTATCCACAAACCTGGCCCTACAGAAAGCACTACAAGGAAAACTCCAACCTAAGGAAGTCAGAAGCACCCGCAGAAAAACAGGCAATAGGTAACCTCACAGTAGTAAATCCCAAAGAAGGGAAATACAAACATACTACCACCAAAAGATAACAGGAATTAACAATCACTGGTTATTAATATCCCTTAACATCAATGGACTCAATTTGATTATAAAGAGTCACAGGATAACAGAATGGATATGAAATAAGGATCCATCCTTCTGCTACATACAAGAAACACATCTCAACTTCAAAGACAGACACTATCTCAGAGTAAAAGGTTGGGAAAAGACTTTCCAATCAAATGGACTTAAGAAGCAAGCTGGTGTAGTTATCCTAATCTCTAACAAAACAGACTTCAAATTAAAATCAATCAAAAGAGATCAAGAAGGATATTATATATTCATCACAGGAAAGATTGACCAAGATGAAGTCTCAATTTTGAACATTTATGGCCCAAATACAAGGACACCCACATATGTAAAAGAAAAACTACTAAAGCTTAAATCACACATCAAACCCCACATATTAATAGTGGGAGACTTCAACATCCGACTCTCACCAATGGACAGATCCACCAGATTGAAACTTAACAGAGAAATAAGGGACCTAGCAGATGTTATGACTCAAATGGACTTCATAGATATCTACAGAATATTCCACTCTAACAAAAAACAATATACCTTCTTCTCAGCACCCCTTGGAACCTTCTCTAAAATTGACTACATACTTGGTCACAAAGCAAATCTTGACATACACAAAAAAAATGGAATATCCTCCTATATTTTATCAGGCCACCATGGCTTAAAGTTAGATTTCAATAACAACAAAAATTACAGAAAGCCTACAATCACATGGAAACTGAATAATGCTCAACTGAATCACAAATGGGTAAAGAAAGAAATAAAGAAAAAAATTAAAGACTTCCCAGAATTCAATGAAAATAAATATAAAATATATGCAAACTTATGGGACACTATGAAAGCAGTGCTAAGAGGAAAATTCATAGCACTAAATGGCCACATAAAGATGTTGGAGAAATCTCATACTAGCGATTTAACAGCAAACCTAAAAGCTCTAGAACAAAAAAAAGCAAAGTCACCCAGGAGGAATAGACACCAGGAAATAATAAAATTGAGGGGCAAAATCAATAAAATAGAAACAAAGAGAACAATACAAATAATCAGTGAAACAAAGAGTTGGTTCTTTGAGAAAATCAAAAAGATAGACAAGCTCTTATCAAAACTAACCAGAAGGCAGAGAGAGACCACCCATATTAACAAATTCATAAATGAAAAGGGAAACATAACAACAGACAACAAGGAAATCCATAGAATCATCAGGTCATACTTCAAAAACCTGTACTCCACAAAATTGGAAAATCTCAAAGAAATGGACAATTTTCTGGATATGTACCACATACCAAAGTAAAAACAAGACCAAATAAATAATTTAAATAGACCAATAACCACTAAGAAAATAGAAACAGTCATTAAAAGTCTCTCAACCAAAAAAAGCCGAGGACCAGATGGTTTCAGCACAGAATTCTACCAGATTTTCAAAAAAGAGTTAATACCAATACTCTTCAAATTGTTCTATACAACAGAAACAGAAGGAACATTATCAAACTCCTTTTATGAGGCTACAGTTACCCTGATACCCAAACCACACAAAGATGCAACAAAGAAAGAGAATTACAGGCCAGTCTCCCTAATGAACATTGACGCAAAATACTCAATAAAATACTGGCTAACCGAATCCAAGAACATAACAAAAATATTATCCACCATGACCAAGTATGCTTCATTCTAGAGATGCAAGGATGGTTCAACATAAAAAAGTTTGTCAATGTAATATACCATATAAAGAAACAGAAAGAAAAAAAAACACATGATCATCTCATTAGATGCTGAAAAGGCCTTTGGCAAAATCCAACACTCCTCATGATAAAGGTCTTGGAGAGATCAAGAATACAAGGAACAAGCCTAAACATAATGAAAGCAATTTAAAGCAAGCCGACAGTCAACATCAAATTAAATGGAGAGAAACTCAAAGCGATTCCACTAAAATCAAGAACAAGACAAGGCTGTCCACTTTCCCCATATTTATTCAATATAGTACTTGAAGTTCTAGCTAGAGCAATAACACAAGAAAAGGAGAACAAGAGGATTCAAAGTGGAAAGGAAGAAGTCAAACTTTCACTATTTGCAGATGATATGATAGTATACATAAGTGACCCTAAAAATTCTAACAGGGATTTCCCATAGCTGGTAAACACCTTCAGTAATGTGGCAGGATACAAGACTAATTTAAAAAAAAATCAGTAGCCCTCCTATACACAAATGATAAACAAGCTGAGAAAGAAATCAGAGAAACATCATCCTTTACAATAGCCACAAATAATATAAAATATCTTGGGGTAACTCTAACTAAGCAAGTAAAAGACCTGTATGACAAGAACTTTAAGTCTTTGAAGAAAGAAATCAAAGAAGATATCAGAAAATGGAAAGATCTCCCATGCCCATGAATATGTAGGATTAACATAGTAAAAATGGCAATGTTACCAAAAGCAATCTACAGATTCAATGCAATCTCCATCAAAATCCCAACACAATTCTTCACAAACCTTGAAAGAACAATACTCAACTTCATATGGAAAAACAAAAAACCCAGGATTGCTAAAATAATCCTGTATAATGAAGCCACCTTTGGAGGCATCACCATCCCTGACCTCAAGCTGTACTATACAGCTATAGTAATAAAAACAGCTTGGTATTGGCATAAAAACTGACATGTGGACCAATGGAATTTAATTGAAAACCCTTACATTAACCTACACCCCTATGAACACCTGATTTTTGACAAACAAGCCAAATCTGTACAATGGAAAAAAGAAAGCATCTTCAAAGAATGGTGCTGGCATAACTGGACGTCAGCATGCAGAAGATTGCACATAGATCTGAAACCCACAGCTCCAGGGAGGCTGGGTAGTAAGGAGGACCCTAGGAAGGATACATGGATTGCCCAGTGATGGAGAAATGGATGAGATCTACATGAGCAAACTGGGGTTAAAGGGGGTAATGGAGGGCACTGAGAGCTTAGAGGAGTTGGCGGTTCGAGCTGGAATGGGAACAGAGTGGGAGAGCAAGGAAAGAGATACCATAATAAATGAAGACACCATGGGAATAGGGAGAAGCAGAGGGTTAGGGAGGTTCCCAGGAATCCACAAAGATGACTCTACCATAGACTCCTGGCAATATTCGAGAGGGTGGCTGAACTGGCCTACTCTGTTGATCAGATGGCTGAATACCCTAACTGTCATCATAGAACCCTCTTCCAGTGACTGATGGAAGCAGATGCAGAGATCCACGGCCGGGTCCCAGGTGGAGCTCCAGGAGTCCAATCGATGAGAGGAGGGATTCTATGAGCAAGGGATATCAAGACCATGATGGTAAAAGTACAGAGACAACTAGACAAACTAGTGGAAATACATGAACTGTGGATCAATAGCTGAGGAGCCCCCATGGTACTGGACTAGGCCCTCTGGATAAGCGAGACAGTTGTTTAGTTTGAATTGTATAGGGGGCCCCCAGGCAGTGGGATCAGGACCTGTCCCTAGTACATGAGCCAACTTTTTGGAGCCTAGTGCCTATGATGAGACACTTTGCTCAGCCTTAGTGCAGAAAGGAGGGGCTTGGACCTGCTTCAACTGAATGTACCAGGCTCTGCTGACTCCCCATAGGAGTCCTTGCCTTGGAGGAGATGGGAATGGGAGGTGTGTTTGAGGGGAAGGCTGGGGGGTGGCAGGAGGGAGGACAGGGGAATCTGTGGTTGGTAAGTAAGTGAATAGAAAATCCCTTAATAAAAAAAGAAATACAGGATATAGATACTTAAAGTTAATTTTGTTATACTGTATGTATAGTTCTACTCAAGTTTAAGGTATTATGTTTGTACAACTCATTTGAAATTGTAATGTATAATTAAGAATTACTGATTAATAATTAGTCATCTATGATAATCATGCTCATAGTTATGTTAGTTTTCTATATATACATAGATATATTTCAACTAGGTAGGTGATCTTCAAACACTTCAAAGACCTACAGAATATGGCATTTAAAAACAGACTGTTTTAAAAACAGACTTTTCTGGACATTGAGATACATCTGCTCCTGTCAGCACCCATTTACTTCAAAGACACTCTATATGGAGTTTATCTTTTTCTTAGCAAAAAATAGTTATTTGGCAAGAAACTTCTCTTGCTTGGACTGCTGATAATATTTTGTATAAGCTGGACAAGCAGACATAGGAAGGTGACCACTGAACTTTGTAAGACAAGGTGGTCCTTCAGGTTCCTGCTTCAGAAAAAACTCCCAGATATTCTACAGGACACATGGAGAAGCGATTAAAAAACTGAAGACCTATTGTTAGTAAACTGCAAAAGCTCTGGGTTTGGTGTCCCGAGTTTCGGCACCAAATGTAAGTAAATTGATGGCTGAAACTGCGAGGAGACAGTTCAACCCTAGAGGGTGAGGTATCTCGGACACCTCAGAGCTACTTAGGACAAGAGCTCTGCCCTGAAGGTGTCCCGGACACCTGGAGCTGTTTAGCACAGCTCTGATGGCTGAGACTGTAAAGAAACAGCCCAACCTTAGAAAGGTTTTCTGACTTCTAGGGAGAGTCAGACCTGGAACTGCTTCAGCAAGGAAGGGTATCCTGACTCTTCGGGAAGGTCAGGATACCTGGTATGATGGTATGATGGGGGATGGTTTCCCCGCAGGACACAGCAATCCTGCTTCTCTCCTGGAGAGCCACAATCTCTGGCTCAGTGTTACCAGCTCTTTCTCGCTCAGTCTACTATGTGACGTCCCAGCAAGGTTCTTCTGTTCAGCTTCCCCTTGCTCAGTCCACTATGGGACGTCCCAGCAAGGTTCTTCTGTTCAGCTCCCCCTTGCTCAGTCCACTATGGGATGTCCCAGCAAAGCTCTTCTGTTCAGCTGTCAATGAAGGTCTTCAGCCAATACTCTTTTGAGAAAGAGGTTTATTTGGGAAGGAGGAGTCCAGGAGACAACTAGCCAGACTAGAAGAAACTCATGAACTGTGAACCAATAGCTGAGGAGCCCCCATGGTACTGGACTAGGCCCTCTGGATAAGTTGTTTAGCTTGAACTGTTTAGGGGGCCCCCAGGCAGTGGGACTGGAACCTGTCCCTAGTACATGAGTTGGCTTTTTGGAACCCAGTGCCTATGGTGAGACACTTTGCTCAGCCTTAGTGCAGGGAGGAGGGGCTTGGACCTGCCTCAACTGAAAGTACCAGGCTCTTCTGACTCCCCGGGGGAGGGAGACCTTGCCTTGGACAAGGTGGAAATGGGGGGTGGTCTAGGGGGGAAGGCTGGAGGTGGGAGGAGGGAGGACAGGGGAATCCATGGTTGATATGTAAAACAAATAGAAAATCTCTTAATAAAATTTTTTTAAGTAGGCTATAGAGCTAAACAGAGAATTCTCAACAGAAGAATCTCAAATGGCTGAAAGACATTTAAGGAACTGCTCAGCATCCTCAGTCATCACAGAAATGCAAATCAAAACGACTCTGAGATACCACCTTACACTTGTCACAATGGCTAAGATTAAAAACACTGAAGAAAACTTATGTTGGAGAGGATGTGGAACAAGGGAAACACTCCTACACTGTTGGTGGGAGTGTGAACTTATACAGCCATTTGGGAAATCAGTATAGTGACTTCTCAGAAAATTGGGAATCAATCTACCTCAGAACCCAGTTATACCACTCTTGGGCATATACCCAAGGAATGCTCAATCATACCACAAGGACACATGCTCAGCTATGTTCATAGCAGCATCATTCATAATATCCAGAACGTGGAAACAACCTAGATGCCCCTCAACCAAAGAATGGATTAAGAAAATGTGGTACATATTCACAATGAAGTACTACTCAGCAGTAAAAAACAATGACATCAAGAAATTTGCAGGCAAATGGATGGAACTAGAAAATATCATCCTGAGTGAGATAACCCAGACTCAGCAGGACAAACATGATATGTACTCACTCATAAGTGGATACTAGATGTAAAGCAAAAGATAACCAAACTACAACTCACAGTTCCAAAGAAGCTAGCTAACAAGGAGGACCCAAAGAGGGACACATGGATCACCCTGGGAAGGGGAAATAGATGAGACCTCCATGATTAATCTGGGGGTGCAGGTGGGCAATGGAATGTAGGGGATCATAAGGAGAATGATGAGAAAATAAGGGAATGGGATGGTCGAGCTGAACAGGGATTGAGTGGGAGAGCAATGAAAGAGATATGATAATAAAGGGAGACATCATTGGGATAGGAAGAAACCAGGCACTAGGGAAGTTCCCAGGAATCTCCAAGGATGACCCCAGTTTAGACTATTAGCAATAGTGGAGAGGGTGCCTGAACTAGCTTACCCCAGTAATCAGATCAGTGATTATCCTGTCATTATAGAGCCTTTCTCCAGTAACTGATAGAATCGGATGCAGAGATACACAGCCAAACACCAGGCCAAGCTCCAGGAGTCAAGTCAAAGAGACAGAAGAGGGAGGGATTCTATGAGCAAGGGCATCAAGATCATGATGAGGAAACCTACAGAGACAACCAAACCATACTAGTGGGAACTCACGAAATTTAGATCAACAGCTGTGGAGTCCACAAGGGACTGGATGAGGCCCCTGCATAGTGAGACAGTTGTGTAGCTTGATCTGCTTGATCTCCTGGCAATAGGACCAGAATATATCCCTGGCGCATGAGCAGGCTTTTTGGAGCCCACTACCTATGATGGAACACCTCACTCAGCCTTGAGGCAGGGGGAGGGGCTTGGACCTACCTCTACTAAATTTACCTCCCCTTGGGAGGCCTTATCTTCTTGTAGGAGGGAATGGGAAGTGGGTTGGGAGGAGGAGGCTGGAGAAGCAGGAGGAGGGAAGAGGGGGATCTTTGATTGATTTGTAAAATAAATTTAAAAAATTCTTAATAAAAAAAGAAAACATTTTCTACATGCCTGAAAAGGAATTTAACTTATTCATATTCATGACTTGTAGATTTGATTTTTTCCAGGGAATCACTAGTATCTCAAAAATCTACTTCATACCTTTTAAAGGTATGTAGTGTGTGTGTGTGTGTGTGTGTGTGTGTGTGTGTGTGTGTGTGTGTGTGTGTGAATGTATAGCCCACGTATGCAGGTATCAGAAGAGGGCATTGGATCCTCTGGAGCTGAATTTGTAGGTGGCTGTAAGTTTAGTGGGTGCTGAGGACCAAACTCAGGTGCTCTGGGAAAATCAGGAAGTGCTCTTAACCACTGAGCCTTCTCTTCAGCTCCAAGAACTTATCATTTTTTTATTAAAATACTTTTCATACAGTATATGTTATTAAGGTTTTCCCCTCTACAACTCATCCCATCTATTTCCCATATCCCAGCCCATTCAAACCTGATGTTCTCTCATTCTCTCTCAAACAAAGCAGAAGAACAAAGACAAAAAGAAAGAAACCAAACAAACCCTATAAAAACATAAAAATGAAAGTCAAAAGTTTTTGCCTAGTGTGCTCTCAAACACTTACGAGGCTGGAGCCAAGATGGAGGAGTAGAGTACATGAAGGAGTCCTGCCTCTGGCTAATTGTGGATGATTGTAATGCTGCCTTTACAAAGGGTAAAAGTTGTGGTGTCTTTTAAGTCATCAATGGTTTTTAAAATTCTCTAGTAGGATTAAATCAGAGACTAAGAGGGAGTTTGACAGCTTCACAGTTGGAAGGTGACTTTGCAGTTTTGGGAGTTTTTCCATGATTGCCTCTAATATGGTTCAAGAAGGGAGGAAGATACCTGGAACTCCAGCACTAGCAGTTTCTTAATGGGAGCCATTCTACCAGCAAGAAAAGGCCATGATTGGGTCAGCTGTGATGGGTGGCATTCTCCTAAGTTTAATTGAAGGAGATGTTATCTTGTCAATAAGATTTGCCTCTGCATAGTTTGTCAATGGCCCTCAATTTTATGAAGACCACTCCCAATTATCTTCAAGCCAGTTACCCATCCTCACCCTTTGGAGACTACTAAGATTATCAGGAGGACATCTTTCCTTTAACTGGATAGATTGTAGCTCAGGAGAGTTTCAGAAAGTTAATTACAGTCTGTAGGTGGGACAACAATGGCCAAACAAGCCATGAAGAGACATTTAGCATTTTTCTATGTAAAAGAAACTAAGAGGTAGAGAAAAGATACTGGGTTTATTTCATCATACTTGAGATCAAAGTAAATGTCTACTACCATTTAAAGAACATACAAGTACTTAGAAGATGAAGGAACAAATATCAATAGTAAAACATGACCATTGTTTCATTGGGGGGCTTCTCTGCTTGTTTTGTGAATAGTTATTTCAACAATAAAAAGCTCCTGGGATTTAACATTTCCTTTTAAAGTTATAGAGTTCTGCCTCTTATACTGAGCACACTTCAAATAATGCATGTGTATTCCAATCCCTCATTTTACTTGGAATGAATTGTATATAGAATTATGAAATCATCAAAATCATTTCACAGAGAAAGACTTTTAGGATTGTTTGAGAGCAAAATGCTGCCTTGTTCTAGAAGATGTTGGTTAGCTAGGCATAGTGGTGCATATCTTTAATCCCAGTACTCAGAATGCAGATGGAGGAGGATTACTGTAAATTTGCAGCCAACCTGGGCTACATAGTAAATTCTAGGACTGCCTGGACTACATAGAGAGAGAACATGTTTCAAAACAACAGCAGCATCAGCAACAACAAAACAAACAAAAAAAGAAAGAGGATGGACATGATGTGTATGCCTATAACTCCATCATTTGGGAGGCTTAGGCAGGAGGGTCCAAGTTCAAGACCAAACTTGATATCAGACTAAAAAAATCAGAGAAATGAAAATATATGTTATTTTTAACGTGTTTAGAATCTCCTGAAGTTGATTTTAAAATCATGTTGTGGGGTCTGGTGGGGTCTAGATACTAGACCAGCTTCACTGAATACACTAGTTTCCTGTTTGTGTTATGGGTGACATGTGGCCTTCTGAAGGAATGTTGTGAAAACATCTTTCAGCTTAATGCTGTACATACAGTAAGTACAAAATTAATAATGGAAATTTAACAATTTGTGGGATGTTTTATTGTAGAGAGAGAGATATAAAATATTTACCAATGTAGACATTTGTGTGCATGTGTAACAAAGGCATGGAAACACAAGCACAAGATTTAATAAATAGCATTCTATGTACTCAGAATGTTACCAACTAAGTGTGATGTAATCTCAGTACCTGGCAGGCATAGGCAGGACTGAGTTTTGTGCCAGCCTAGGTGTGTTCCTGAGGACTTAAAGTGGTCTAATACCAGAGAGAGGAATGTAAGAGAGATAAGAGGTTGTAGTGACATTTGGCTCTGAGCAATTAGCATGTGGTAAGGTGAGAGAATCTAATAAGTCAAGAGCGAGGCCACAAACGGTGGTTTCGAGTTTGACCCAGGAGGGACATACAACCAGCATTCTCCAAAGAGGTTAGGCTGAGTATTATTCAATAGCCAATATGCAGAAGTTAAGGTCCGAAATGAGATGGTGTGACAGGAAGGTGGGATCAATATCATCAAAAAGGGTGACATTAAGGGTGTAAGCACTTTTGAGTAGTTTTGGACCACTTCCTCTCCTGTATCTATACCTAGGGGTCAAGAGAATGGTATGTGCACCCTCTGTGTTTTGAGCATCCCCAATGGGCGGCTGTGATAAAGGCAAAAGTAAAGCTTACCAATGATTCTCATTTCTCATCTGGAGTGCCATGGGTCCTTAATTAGGACATAAAAGATTCTCCATTCTTAATAAAAAGCAGAGTGTTTTCCTGACTATGCATTATGTCTCTTAAAGGAACAATAAGGACAGCCTCCAAAGGTTTCTGCCCTGCATCAACAGTAATCTCTGGTTTGATCACAGAGAAAGCAAGCATAGGGGACATGTGTCTTAGAAATTGATTTTGGTATTATAGGGATAAGTACCCTTTTTGGCAACCTACTGCCAAAGAAACACACTGTGCTCCTGACCAACTCAGTACAAAAACCAGCCAATCACTGAGCAAGAAATCTAGCCAATCTCTGAGCTTGTTCAAGCTCAGGGATTGAAGTCTGATCAATTCCTACCCTGAAAAAATCTTCACCGTGGAAAAACTCTGCCCCTAAGAAACCCTATATAAGCCCTGTACCTGTTCAGGTGGGAGCTGCCTTTTCCTCTCTGGAGAAGCAGCTACTCTCCCGGATTCCTCCCTTGAAATAAATCTCTTGAGTGAGTTTTGGGTGAAGACCTTCTTTCTCTGGATTGGAGCAGGGCAGAGAAGTAACAACTTTCACTGGAGCAGGAGCAAACTGCTACATTTCTGCACATGGTGAGGGAGAGAACCACTTAGCAGACAGCAGCAGAGAAGTAACAAATTTCACCAGAGCAGGAGCAGAATTGCTGCATCTCTGGAGGGAAACCCCCTTAGCAGAGTACAGCAGAGAAGCAGTGAATATCTCTGCAGGGAAATCCCCTTAGCAGAGTGGGACAGAGCTGGGTTGTAAGGGCTCTCTTGGAGAGGAGCAAGATTACTGCATTTCTGTGGGGAAACCATCCCCCACCAAAACAGAGCTATAGGTATAGCCTGGCTTCTGACAGCCAGAATACCTTTCCCTCCAGATTTGTAACACTTATATAACCACTGATAGAAATTCTATACTCATTATAAGTTCCCTTTATCCCTACACTCAACTCCTGATAATCACAATCCCCCTGCTTAGATTAACTCATATGCATGGAATCATGCAAATTCATTCTGTGACTGCCTTAATTCATTTAGCATGCTGTTTGTCAGTCCACGCATACTGTAAATTCTTTAATTTTGTGCCTGAAAACATCCTTCTGTGCATATAACACCTGAAATTCATTCATTCATTTATTGATGGTCATAAGCTGTTTTCAACTTTCATCTCTGATGAATTATGCTGTAGAGTACAAGTATCTATATGAGCCCCCCTCCCCCATTAAATTAAAAACAGGCAAAAGATCAATAAGACCCAAAATGTCCAAACAAAGGAAAACAAAAAGTCCACAAAAGTACCACTGAATTTGTTTTGTGCTGGCCAATTACTCCTGGGCATGGGCCTGCCCTGGAGTGTCATTGATACACACAGTGACACTCCACTGGAGAATACTTATTTTCCCTTTGTCCATCAGTATCAATTACAAACAGCTTCTCTGTGAAGGGTGGAATACTGTGTCCCCTTCCCCTTCTCAGTGCTGGGACTCTAGTTTAAACCTGTGCAAGTCTTGTGTGCACTGTCACAGTCTCTGTGGGTTCATAGACACATCAGGCCTGTTGTATCTGGAAGACACTGTTTCCTTGGAGTCATCCAATTATTTTTCTTTTAATTTCTCCACTTTTTCTTCAAGTTGAAATAGTCTGTCCTCCCTGTGTTTTTTATTGATGAGGCTTTTCACAGATTTAAATTTTTTAATGTCCACTATTTCAGTTAGCATCTTTTAGATATTTCTATGCCCTTATTAAATTTATTTTTACATATGAATGTGTCATTATTTCAATTAGTTAACATCTCTTTGGAATTATTTTTTCAAGAATATTTCTTTGAGTTATTTGAACATACTTAAAGTTTTTAATTATTTACTTTTACTAGATGTCATTATCGTAAAATTCTTAATGTTTAGAGGAGTTTGTCTTTTCATAGAAATTGTGCTTTTATATTGCATCTTACAATCTGGACTTAAGTCACAGGTTGAATTTTTTCTTCCTTATGTCAACTCCCTTATTCTGAGTCCCCAGGCATTCTGTTGTTTCCATGCAGGTAACAGAACTCAAGCACCATGTTCATGCTATATTCACCATGACTGGACACAAAATCTGAGCACCAAATTGGTTTGGTCTGGACACCTCCAGGTGTACTATGCTAATCACGGTGAGTAAAGCCAGTGTATTCTGGGAATAGTGTGCTCAATGAAGTGACGGTCAGGGCTAGGGTTTTCTAGACAAAAAGCCTCTGCCTAAGAAATGAGCCAAGGAATAGATCCTCTTGAGCACCGTGTGTACCAGAATCACAGACTGATATGTAGCCTCCTGGGTGTGAACAGTGCTCAAGGAGGTGACATGTGGGTCTGAAGTCTCCTGGGCATACAGCCCTCACCTGCATGATGGGTGCCTTTGGAGGCTTCTGGGTATAACATACAAACTGGATGGAGTCTTGAGGCATCCTGTGCTTATTACTGAGGTGATGAGATGAGCAAGAGCCACTCAGTAATACTTTGGTCACAAGGCAACAGGTGAGGCTGGAGCTGCTAAGATGAGTTGTGTACACTGGGGCAGTTGACAGAATGGATCTCACCAAGCACCTTTTACTTGCCTGGGCTGGAATCTCCCATGCATATGCCCCTCAAAGGGGCCACAGGATAGGATGGGACTGTTGGGTATGCTGTGATTACTGGGATAATGTGAAGTTGGAGATTCTCACAACATAGCTCCCACCTGGGTGATAAGAGGGGTTGAAGTATCCCAGGTACAATGTGCTCACAGAGCCTGGAGCTTCCTGGGTATGCATCCTTTATGTGGAAATGAACAAGCTTGAGTCTCCAAGATGTGCGGCCCCAACCATGTATATGCTCAGCAAACTGACAGGTAGGGATGGAGACTCCCAGGCACAATGTGCTCCACAGGGAAAACCAAAGGAGCTGGGGCACTCTAATCATGCTGTATTCACCAAGGTAGTGAGACTAAAGCCTCCAGGCATACAGCCCTTCTGGGAAATGGGTGGAGCTGGTGACTCCCAGCTATTTGTGCTCACTTTACACTCAAGTTTCTTACCAGAACGTGTTCTCTGAGGTCAAGTAAACATTGGGTTCTTACAGTAAGATTTCTTGTTTCTCATCCATGAACTCTCTGATGCTTAGTAAAATTTGAATTTTGATAGAAAACTTCCCACATTCTTTACTCTAAAATGATTTCTCACTTGTGTGAATTCTAGATGTCATAAGGTTTGACTTACATGAGAAAGTTTTCCAACATGCTTTTTAAAATTATTTATGTATGCAAATATTTTGCCTACATACATGTATATACACTACATGAGTGCATTGTCCATGGAAGCCTTTGGAATTGGATTAACAGACAGCTGTGAGCCATTTTGGAGCAGTAAATCCAAACTAGATCCTCTGGAATAGTAGTCAATGCTCTTAACGGCTGAGCCAACTCTACAACACAACTGCTACATGTTTAAACATTCATAGGGTGTGTTATTTACCTGTGGCTTTTATAAAACATCCTGACACAGCAAATTAAGGAAGAGTTTATTTTAGCTCATGGTTCAAAAGTAGAATCCACCCAGACAGGGAGGTTACACTGGTAGGAGCTTGAAGCATCTGGTCCAGTGGCATCCACGGTCAAGAATCAGAAAACAATGAATGCTCATTCTTAGCCATCTTTCACCTTTTCATGCAATCTAGACCCCAGTCCATAGAATGGTGCTACAAGCATTTAAAGTAACTCTCCCCATGGCAATTAACTTAAGATAATCTCTCCCAGACATTCCCAGAGTGATTCCTGATCTTGCCAAGCTGAGAATATTAGTCATCAAAACTCTATTCCTTGCAAACCTGACATGGCTATCACTGTTGAGCAATAACTTTCCTCTCTTGTCCCCATCAGCTGACGGCCATTTCATAATGCAAAGAGTGTTAGGTACAACACCAAAAGTCCCTAGTCTTCAACAACTCCAATGCTGTTTTAATATCCAAATGCTGTGGGATGTTCTGTATGGCAAATGTGTTGCTAATTAGTCAATAAATAAAACACTGATTGGCCATTGGCTAGGCAGGAAGTGTAGGCGGGACAAGGAGGAGAATAAAGCTGGGAAGTGCAAGGCTGAGTCAGGGAGACACTGCCAGCCGCCACGATGACAAACAGCATGTGAAGATGCCGGTAAGCCACGAGCCACGTGGCAAGGTATAGATTTATAGAAATGGATTAATTTAAGCTGTAAGAACAGTTAACAAGAATCCTGCCATGGCCATACAGTTTGTAACCAATATAAGTCTCTGTGTTTACTTGGTTGGGTCTGAGAGGCTGTGGGACTGGCAGGTGAGAGAGATTTGTCCTGACTGTGGGCCAGGCAGGAAAACTCAAGCTACATCCAAAGTCCAAGTTTCATCTGAAACAATCTTTTATTTGTGAGGTCCCTTAATACCCAAAAGGAAGTTACATGGTACCAATACATAAAAGCAAAGTGTAAACATTCCTATTCCTGAAAAGAAAAATGAGGGCTGAAACCCAGCAGAGAAAACAGTAAATCTTGCTGCTCCATGTCCAGCATCTGAGACTTGTAATATAGTCATCTGGAATCCAAAGTGCTTGAGACCTTCCATCTCTGCTGTCTGTGGCTTTCTTTAAGGCTGGCCCCACTCCTTGCCTGTAGCTTTCTTTGGTGGATGCCCTCATGGTCCTGGTATCACTTATATACTAGAGTCTCCATGGCAACTTAGAGTTCACCTTCACAGGTTCATGCAGTGGCCAATCAGAGCCTCCGTGTAGAAACTGCAGTCCTGATCTAGAATGCCTAGCCACAACTGCCATCTGAAACTCTGGAGCAAGTCTACCTGACCCCTTCAATATTCCACCTTTCATGCTTAGGAAACTAGTATTCATACACAAAACTTCCAAGAGCTGTTGCTCATTAGACATGTAAGGTGCCCTCTTGGATCACAGCTATGTCACCTAGAGTGTGTTGACCCTACAGAAACACTTGGGGGAGGGGGGTTGTCTTCAAAGAGTAGGGAACCCCTGCAGCTGCATTCTCAGTCCTGGCTTTTTACTTTCAAATAAGTCTGCATTGTCACGAGCTGAAACCTTTGGTAGGTGGAGCAGGGCACTCACACACATTCCCTATTGCCCTGGGGCAAAGCAAGTTCTTTTAAGAAAGCCTCTTTTTTTTTTTCATACATGCCTTGCCTACAGATGTTGCTTTGCTGTTGCTTTCTTAATCCATGAGAGCTGCAAGTTTTGATCGCTTTTGCACTTACCATCTGCTCAAAGCAAGTTTTTTCACTGTGAACTTTACAAGTGCTGTTACCAGAAGCTGTGTCAGTCAAAATACACTCCTACTGGGAAATTTTCTTCGCCTGATAGATCGGCACATTTTCTTTAAATTCACCATTACTCGAGTTCTCAGAACACAGGGAGAATGAAGCCAGATTCTTGGCAAAGAATCACACAAATGGTCTCCAGCCCACTTCCTGACAGTTCTTATTCCCCTCTGAAGCCTTATGAGCCAGGCCTCCACAGCCTGTACTTCCCTCTGCCTCCTGATCTTATAAACTTCCACCAGAATGGCCTATTTAGCTCTGTAGCATAGCATTCAAAGGTTATATTAGCCCAAAGTCCCAAAATCTACATTCCTCATGAAAACCATTTCCAATGGCCCATGAACCATATAGCCGAATTTATCAGAGCAACCTCACTTCTCGGAACCAATTTCCTAGATTAGTTACTTTTTGCTGTGGCTCACAGTTTGAAGGTACAAGCCCTTATGGCAGAGGAGTAACTGTGGCAGGAGCTTAAGGCAGCTAGTGGGGTAGTATCGAGACAGGAAGCAGAAAACAACAAATGGTCATGCTTAATCTACCTTTCTCCTTTTCATGTAGTCCAGAACCCTAGTCTACAGAATGGTGCTACCCCTTTCCATAAAGTACATAACATCAGGCCAGGGAATGATGCCACCATATTTACGGTGGGTCTTCCTGCTTCAATTAACCAAATCAAGATAATCAGACATCCCCAGAGGCTAACTTAATCTAGATAATCTTTCACAGGCATGCCTAGAGGCCTGTCTCCCAGATGATTCCAGATCTTGTCAAGTTGACAATCGATATTAAACATCACATAGGGTTTCTCATCTGTATGACTTCTTTGATGTTCTGTGAGCTCTGACTTAGAACAGAATGTTTCCCTACACTCTTTACATTCATAAGGTTTTCCACGTGTATGGGTTCTCCGATGTTGATTGAGGTTTGACTTACAATAGAAAGTTTTGCTACAATCTTTACATTCATAGGGTTTTTCACCTGTATGTGTTCTCTGATGTCGAGTGAGATCTGATTTTTGGAAGAAAGTTTTCCTACATTCTTCACATTCATATGGCTTCTCACCTGAATGAATTTTTTGATGTTTAACAAGGCTTGACTTGCAATAGAAAGCTTTACTACAGTCTTTACATGCAAAAGGTTTTTCACCTGTATGAGTTCTTTGATGTTGATTGAGGTTTGACTTACAATAAAAAGCTTTGTTACAGTCTTTACATTCATACGGTTTCTCTCCTGTGTGAGTTCTTTGATGTTGATTGAGGTTTGACTTACAGTAGAAATTTTTCCTACACTCTTTACATTCATAGTATCTCTCCACTGTATGAGTCCTCTGATGATTAACGAGTTCTGACCTACAGTAGAAAGATTTCCAACATTCATTACATTCATAGGGCTTCTCTCTAGTATGAGTTCTTCTCTGATGCTCAGTGAGGTTTGACTTAGAGTTGAAACTTTTCTTACATTCATTGCATTCATAGGGCTTCTCACCAGTATGAATCCTATGATGTTGATTGAGGCTTGACTTGGAGCAGAAAGTTTTCCTACATTCTTTACATTCATAGGGATTATCATCTGTATGAGTTTTCTGATGATTAGCGAGGTCTGACTTATAGTAGAATGTTTTAGAGCATTCATTACATTCAAAAGGCTTTTCCCCACTATGAGTTGTTTGATGTCGAGTAAGATCTGACTTACAGTAGAAAGTTTTAGTACATTCTGTACACTCATAGGGCTTCTCTCTACTATGAGTTCTACTCTGATGTCGAATAAGGTATGACTTACAGTAGAAAGTTTTACTACATTCTACACATTCATAGGGTTTCTCTCTACTATGAGTTCTTCTATGATGTCGAGTTACGTCTGACTTACAGTAGAAAGTTTTCCCACATTCTATACACTCATAGGGCTTCTCTCTGCTATGTGTTCTTCTCTGATGTCGAATAAGGTTTGCCTTCCGGTGGAAAGACTTCCTGCATTCTTCACACTCATAACGTCTCTCACCTGCATGAAATGTCTCCAGTACACTGACTTGGGGCTTCCAGGGGAAAATTTCCCAGCATTGCGGAGACTCATAGAGTTTCTCACCTATATGAAATCTTTGATATTGAGTGAGGGTGGACTGATAATAGAAGGATTTTCTACATTCCTCCCATCCAAAGGGGTTCTCATGTGACTGAGATGTCTGATTCACGGTGTGCTGTGAATTCTGATCAAATGTTTCCATACATTCATTATATTCATACGGTTTTGCCCCTTGATGCATTTTCTCTTGAATCTGTAGTTCTGCCTTGAGACAGAAAAATCTGTTACATTCTTATAAACCCATGAGACTATTCACCAATATCTGTTTCCCAATATTTCTAAGGTCTGATTTCTTAATGAAAAAAATTCTCACAATCATTACATTTGGAGTGCTGCTCTTTGTGTATTTCATATTCTTTACTGAGTTTAGTCTTGCTACCAAGTATTATCCTTTTTTTTTTTTTTCTTTTTTTTTTTTGGTTTTTTGAGACAGGGTTTCTCTGTGTAGCTTTGCGCCTTTCCTGGAACTCGCTTTGGAGACCAGGCTGGCCTCGAACTCACAGAGATCCACCTGGCTCTGCCTCCTGAGTGCTGGGATTAAAGGCATGCGCCACCACCGCCCGGCTCCAAGTATTATCCAATACACATTACTCAAAACTTTTCTTTCTTACCTAAGCCATGTCTTGGGCAGGAAATGTGACATTATCCAAAGGATTGCAATATTCACCAAACTTTAATTACAGGTCTCCCACATATGAGATTTCTTATATATCAATAAAATTATCTTTTAATAGAAGAGTTTCAATGGCTCCAAATAGTTTGTATATACTGCAAAGTTTGGTTCTAACAGCAGAGACTAAGATGCTCCATGAGTCTCAGTTATATTAAAATTATCAGGTCCTTTTCCAGCCTCCATCTTATCAGGCTCATTGTGGAGAGTTAGTATAGTATGCTATGGATTAAGTTCCTGAGTAAGTAGAGCACTATTGAATATTTATACTTTAAGTGTGGTTTAGCATACACAAAAAATTGTACCTACTTCAACCATCTGTTCATATGACGTAATGCCGTTGGTGACTTCAACTTGCCACAAGTGTGTCTCTTGATTTCCCAGGCCACTTAAATTACGCATATCTAAAATGACATTAAACAAACAAACAAACAAAGTCTATGAATCATACAAAGAATTTTTAGGCAATTCAAATAGTGTCTTTGTATCTTTAAGGCATAAGTTTTAAAATACTCACTTATGAGATATATATATATATATATATATATATATATATATATATATATATGAGTTAATGCAACAAGACTAGGCAATGAGTTAAGGCAACGACTGCAAGACTAGGCATTACAACCTAGTGCCAGGGAAATCCCCAGGAATCCACAAGGATGAGACCAGCTAAGACTCTTAGCAATATTGGAGAGGGTACCTGAACTTACCTTCCCCTATAATCAGATTAGTGACTACCCTAATTGTCATCATATAGCCTACATTCAGTAACTGATGGAAGCAGATACAGTGATCCACAAGCAAGCACTGGGCTGAGATCCTAGTCTCCAGTTGAAGAGAGGGAGGAGGGATTGCAGGAGCAAGTGAGGTAAAGACCATGATGGGGAAAATCATGGAAACAGCTGACCCAAGCTGATGGGAGCACATGGACTCTGGCCTATCAGCTGGGGAGCCTGCATGGAACCAAACTAGGCCCTCTGAATGTGGGTGACAGTTATGTGGCTAGATCTGCTTGGGGAGCCCCTGGCAGTAGGACCAGGACTTATCTGAGTGCATAAAATGGCTTTTTGGCACACATTATTCCCTAGGGTAGGATACCTTGCTCAGCCTTGACACAGGGGAGGGGCTTGGTCCTGCCTCAACTTAGTATGCCAGACTTTGTTGACTCCCCAAGGGAGGCCTTACCATCTCTGAGGAGTGGATAGGGGATGGGATGGAGAGGTGTGGGGGGGGGGGAGGCAGGAGAGAGAACTGGGATTGGTATGTATAATGAAAAAAAACTTTTTAAATTTAAAAAAGAAGAAGAATAGAATAGGAATTCCAGGGCTTAGTCAGTTTTCTTTGAGGCTTTGCTGTGCTTGGTTCAAACAAGTAAGGTAAAGTATCCATCTACTTCTCAGCTGTAGATTTCCGTACATCAATTTTGACCTGACATTTGTCCTTTCCATTTCTCTAATATATTATCTGGGCTTGTAGTGCTATTCTACACTGAACCTCTCTTGTATGTGAACTAATGGTTATCTGTATCAGCTCTTTAAGGGTGTAAGCATAGTTGAATAAGCAAGAATAAAGGTTAAGGGAAGGATTTCTATGCATATGTAATTCAATTAATTAATCTACTTTGTCCTGAGACACAACTAATTATTTACTTATGCAAATTTTCTACCTGAAAAAAACAAGAAAGCAGCTTTCTTCAAATTCTTCATTTAGTCTATCTTAAGTTTTGTACATCTTTTTCATTTGCTGGATTTACATGGGCTTCTTAAAATAATACTTTTTTGCTTACATCAACTTCTTGTCAACTATTTTAAAATAGGTATTTTTTTTCTAGAGAGAAATCACTAGCAATATAGTAAAAATATGTTAAAAAAAAGAAAGTAAACAAATTATCAGAGAAACATTTTATCTGTGTTCTCTATTACTAGGCTACTTAGGATCAAGTTAAGTTTAACTTTTTTTTTAATTCTCAGCTCACTCTTGGTGCTATGTTCTGGCAGAGAGCTGGGATGGTCACTGTTTTGTGAGCAACCAGGCTGCATTCAGTTAAGAAACCTCACTGTTTACACAAAAGGAGCCACTTCTGACATCAACAAGCTCTACTTTACGGATCGAGTAGAATCATTCCCAAAGGCCCCATTTTTTGTGCAAAAAGGGAAGTCTAAGCCAAAGATTTTGGACTATGGAAGACCAGAAAAGACTGGGACGTGGGTGGTCTTGATGTTTTCAGAACCAACCAATAGTAAATCACATTATAGAAAGAGGACTGAAAACTAGATCTGCGAGACCTAAGTTCAGGGTTCTTGGTCTGATTACGCTAGTCAGGCAGACACAGCTGGAGGAGGGTCTGGAGGCCATACAATCTGCTAAGGACGGTCTCACTTTCCTACTCTTTGAGGTGAACTACAACAAAGGACAGGGGCTCACTTCTCACACACTTTGTGACTCCCAAATCTTGCCCGTCAAAGGGTCCCTGTGGCTTAAGTTACTCAGTGGTTTGGCATCTGAACCAGCAGTTTCCACAACTGCCTCACGCAGCCATCTGTCATGGTGTCAGTGTGGCCCCAGTCTCCCTGCTTTGTGACTGCTCCTCATTTTCAGGTCCCAAGACTAGAAGGCACTCCAAGATAAAGGTAATCGACTTCTTCTCCAAGCCTAAGCTACGAGGCAGAGTCAGTGTGAGATACACAGAGCGGTGTATTTGATACATTACAGAAAAGAGGTGTGTACTGTGTTCAAAAATGCTAGTCTGTTGGACACAGAGCTCTTCATACTTACCTACAGTTGGCCTTACTTTACAGTTCTGGCTTTGGGAGCTCGGGGTATGAACTGTTTCCTGTTTCCTTTCTGCTTTGCCTATCTGCTTTTCTCCTTTATATCTGTCCTGACACATTTTTCTTGATCCCCAGCACATTTCCCTCTCTGCACCTTGAATACAATCTCTCCTTTGTTGTTGATATTCTCCCCATTCCCATAACACCACAAAGAAAACTTCTAATCTGCCATCGTACCCTGAAAACTCAGATGTTCCTGTCTCATTCTCTTAGAAGTCCCACAGGAAAATGCACTAGTAACTACATTAAAACTGTTTAATCCCCAGTACTATAATCCTGGTCAAAAAGCCCATGGCAGGGTAGGGCAAACTGCTACCTTGGAAAGAAGCTGCTGGTGTTATTGGGCTGAATGGCCACACCGTCAAACTGCCTTCTAAATATTTCTGTTTATACCCACAGTGCTGGGCTGTTCTCAACTTTGGCCAGAGTTGGCTCTTCTTTCTCAGTGGATAGCAGCCAGCAGAGAGGAGGCTAACGGGTCGCGGGACTGAGAACAAGAGTCTGAGTGCTCAGGCCCAAACAGGACATCCTTATCAACCCCAGCACCACCAAGGCTCAAAGAAAATCTTATAACAGAAGCAGAAAGAACGTAAGAGCCAAAGGATGGGGAAGAGTGCTCGGATGCTGTCTTCTGAACACGGCATGGCCATCCCCCTCATGAACTCACAGCAGCTGTGTTTACTTGTATGGGACAAGCACAAGGTCCAGAAAGCCAGGGGAAATCCAGGATTACATGAGACAGATGATCTGCAGGCCCCACTCTTTACTGAGAAGCTGCTGACAGTGGATAGCTGTGGAGGACAAGGCATCATTCTGTTTGGAGGATATGGTTCTGGTAGCTTTCCCATGCTCCAGTGGACAGCCCCACACCCATGCTTGTTATATGCAGCACTAAATGGACTTAGTGGATTATAAAAACAAAAAAAGAAAAGGAAAAAAGAAAATATGATATGAAGTCGGTGGGGCAAGGACTGTTGTGGGACCATAAGGAGACCTGAAGGAGAAAATGGAGTAGATCATATTCCATTCAATACATATAGAAAGTTCTTGAGAATACAGAGAAATTTAAAAACAAGCTATGTTCGGGCTGCTGACTTTCAAATTTATATTCTAATCATGATCACCATCAAATGTTTAATTTATATTAAATAATTTATCATCTACCAATTTTTGAAAATTGTTATCTCTCCAGCAAGAGAAGTAGGTAGAATAACTGGTAGGTAGATCTCAACCTCTCCCTCAAATCCCAAATCCAAATCCCCAGACTCATCCCCAGCTCTGCAGCAGACTACCAGCTGCTGCCACCTTGCACCCTATTCCCATCTCCAGAGAATCATACTTCTCCTCCTAATCTTCCTCCCCCAACTCCAGCAGGCACTCCCTGGGAACCCACAGGTCATGGACCAGGAAAGCAAGCAGGCTAAATACAGATCTTTACTTCTAATAATCAAAACAATAAATGTACAGAACAAAGAAAAAATATTAAAAGCTGCAAGGAAAAAAATGGAGTAACATATAAAGGAAGAATTATTAGAAATACACCTGACTTCTCCAAGGATATTCTAAAAGCCATAAGGGCTTAGACAGATGTGTGAAAACTCTAACAGAACACAGATGCCAACACAGACTACTATACCCAGCAAACTTTTCAATTACCATACATGGAGAAAATTAGACATTCCATGATAAAACCAAATTTAAGCAGTATCTACAAACCCAGTAATATAGAAGGTTCTAGTAGGAAAATTCCAACCTGAAGAAATAAACTATACACAAGAAAACACAGGGAATAGTCTCAGACCAGCGGAGTCAAAAGAAGGGACATGGACACACACACACACCACCACCACCACCATCACTACCACCACCACCAACAACTATAACAATGTAACAGAAATCTACAATCACTACTCATTGATAACATCAGAGGCCTCAATTCTCTAACAAAAATATGAAAACTAACATATTATATTTGAAAACAGACTCAATCTGTCTGCTGCATCTAAGAAACGTACCTTAACATCAAGGACAGACATCACCTCAGGGTAAAAGCATTAGAAAAAGATATTCCAGGAAAATGGATCTAAGAAGCAATTTGGTGTAGCCATTTTAATGTCTGACAAAATAAACTTCACATAAACTTCACACCAAAACTAAAAAGAAATAGGAAAGGATATTACATATGCATCAAAGGAAAAATCCACTAGAAAGACAATGTTGGAATTCTTAACAACTACATACCAAATACAAGGGCACCAAAGTTCATAAAAGAAACACTACTATAGCTTGAATCACATACTGAAAGACACATTGATATTGGAGGCAGATCATCCATACAAAAACTAAATGGAGCAATGCTGGAGCTAACTGACATGATAAACCAAATGTACCTAACAGATATTTACAGAACATTTCACTCAAACACAAAACAATACACCTTATTCTTAGACCTCATGGAACTTTCGACAAAATTGACCAAATACTTGGACACAAAGCAAGTCCCAACAGATAACAGAAAATTGAAATAGCCTCCTGCATCCTATCTGACCACCATGGATTCTAGCTGAATATCAACAACAGCTACAGAAACAACAGAAAGTTTTCAAACTCATGAAAACTGAACAACTCATTACTAATAAAAAATGGGTCAAGATAGAAATCAAAGATTTTCTAGAATTGAATGAAAATGAAAACACAGTTTACCAAAACTTATGGAACACAATGAAGGTGATTCTAAAAGGCAAGTTCATAGCACTAAATGCCTACATAAAAAAAAAAAAAATGAAAAGATCTCATACTAGTAATTTATCAGCACACCTGAAAGCTCTAGAACAGAGAGAGAGGAAAAAAAGTCACCCAAAGTAGTAGATGGCAAGAAATAATAAAACTAAAGGCTGAAATCAATAAAATGGAAACAAAAAGAAAGAAAACAATACAAAGAATCAATGAAACAGTTACTTCTTTGATAAAAATCATAGAGACATAACAACAGACACCGAGGAAATCCAGAGAATCACAAGGACATACCTTAAAAAATATTACGCTACCACATTTTTTAAAAATCAAAAAGAAATCCATAATTTTCTTGATATATACCATTTCCCAAAGTTAAATGAAGATCAGATAAGCAATTTAAACAGACCTATAACCCCCAGTGAAATCAAAACCGTTAAGTTTGCCAACCAAAAAGAGAGTTTTAGCACAGAATTCTACCAGCATTTCAAAGACTTAATGTCAATAGTCCTCAAATTGTTCCACAAAATGCAAACAAAAGGAACATTGTCCCTCTCCTGCACTTTAATAAGAAAAAACAAAGCCACAGATACCCTGCAACCCAAACCACATAAAGTCCCCTAAAAGAAAGATAATTACAAAGCAATTTCCCTTATGAACATAGATGGGAAATTCCCAATAAAATATCTGCAACTGAATCTAAAAACACATCAAAAAGTTTATCCACACTGATCAAGGAGGCTTCATCCCAGAGATGCAGGGATGGTTCAACAATCAATAAATGGAATCCACCATATAAATAAACTGAAAGAAAAAAAGCATATGATTATCTCATTAGAGGCAGAAAAGGCCTTTGACAAATCCAAAATCCATTCATGATTAAGAGCTGGAGAGATCAGGGATACAAAGGACATACCTTAATATAATAAAGGCAGTTTACAGCAACTTTTATCCAATATTAACTTAAATGAAAAGAAACTCAAAGCAATTCTACTAACATCAGGAACAAGATAAGGTTGTCCACACTCTACATACCTATTCAATATAGTACTTAAAGTCTAAGCTAGAGCAATAAGACAACTGAAGGAGATCAGGGAAAAAGAAATGTGAATGGAAAAGTCTAAGTATCTTTACTTGCAGATGATATGATAGTACACACAAGTGACCTTAAATATTGCCCCAGGAGAGTCCAATAGCAGACGAACTCTTTCTGCAAAGTAGTTGAATACAAAATTAACTCACAAAACTCAGTAGCCCCCTATATATAAATGACAAACAAACTGAGAAAGAAATCAGGGAAACAACACCTTTCACCACAGGCTCAAATAATATAAACCATCTTGCAATAACTCGAATCAAATAAATGAAAACCTATATAACAAAAACCTCAAGACATTGAACAAAGAAAGTGAAGAAGATAATCAGAAGATGGGAAGATTTCCCATGCTCACGGATAGGTAGGATTAGTATAGTAAAAATGGCCATCCTACTAAAAGAAATCTACAGATTCAATGCAACCCCCCTCAAAAGTCCAAAATTCTTCACAGATCTTAAAAGGACAATTTTCAGCTTCATATGGAAACACAAAAAACCCACAATTGCTAAAACAATCCTGAATAATAAAAGAACTGCAAGAGGTATCACCATTACCAATTTCAAGTTGCACTATAGAGATATAGTTATAAAAACTGCATTTTATTGGTATATAAACAGAAATGTTGATCAATGGAATCAAATTGAAAACCTAGAAAGAAATCTACATACCTATTGACACTTGATTTTTGATAAAAAGGCCAGAAATACACACTGGAAGAGAGAAAATGTTAAATTTCAAACCAGAAACAGACTGCTGAGGTATCATTTGAAGACCTAGAGAGAAATCCATATACCTATGGATACCTGATTTTTGATACACAGGCCAGAAATACATACTGGAAGAAAATGTTAAGTTTCAAGCCAGAAATAGACTGCAGAGGTCTCAATTTTCAACATATTTAACATGTCAAATATGTCAAACCATGACCTCCAGGTTCTCCTTGCATCTCTCAGTCCTACTCGTTCCTGGGTATGGCTGGCATATTCCACCATCTACCCTGAACTCTCCAGCCCACAGGTTGGGCTGCCCTTGCCCCAGAGGCTCTTCTCTATATAAACCAGACATTTTGGTTGCCCACCCCTTTGTATCTTTGGCCTCCTGGCTGCTGCACCCTGTTCCCCCTTCTCTCTCTCCTTTCTTTCCCCTCCTCTTCACTCCATCTGGCCCAGCTCAGCCTGGTCATGTTCACTCTGGCCTCTCCCAGATGTCCCTGCCTCTGGCTACACTCTCCTTTTTATCTCAAATAAACTCTTTTCCACCATACCTAGGAGCAGTCATGTCCTTTCCTCTCTTTTTTATTTCTTTGTGTTCAGAAAGCATCTTCAGTGAATGGTGCTGGTCAAACTGGATGAATGCATGTAGAAGAATCCAAACACATCCATATTATCACACTGTGGATCAAAGACTTCAACATAAAACCAGATACATGCAACCTGATAGAAGAGAAAGTGGTAAATAGCCTTGAACTTGTCGGCATGGGAAAAGACTTTCTGAACATAACATCTTTAGCCCAGGCACTAAGATCAACAATTAATGGGACCTCGTGAAACTGAAAAGCTTCACTGTCATTTGGACAAAGTGGCAGCCTACAGAATGTGAAAAGATTTTCAGCAACTACATATCTTATAGAGAGCTAACAGTCAAAATATATAAAGAACTCAAAAAACAAGGTATCAAGAAAACAAATAACTGAATTAAAAATGGGGGTACAGATCTAAACAAAGAACTCTTGATAGAGGAGACTAAAACAGCTGGGAAACAAATAACCGTTCATTATCCTTAGTCCTTAGGGAAATGCAAATCAAAATGACTTTGAGATTTCATCTCATACCTGTCAGAATGGCTAAGATCAATAATATAAGTGACAGCTCATGCTGGCAAGGATGTAGAGCAAGGGGAATTCTCCTCCATTGCTGGTGGGAGTGCAAACTTGTACAGCCACAATGGAAATCAGTGTGGTGGCTGACAGGAAGACGGGAATTGGTCTACCATAAGAATCAGCTATACCACTCTTGGACATATACTCAAAAGATCCTTCATCCTACCACACAGACACCTGTTCAACCATGTTCATTGCTGTTCTATTCAGAATAACTAAAATTGCAAACAATCAGGATGTCCCCCAACAGAAGAATGAATGAAGAAAATGTACATTTACACAATGGAGTATTAATCAGCTGTTAAAAAAAGAAACCATGAAATTTGCAGACAAATGGATGGAACTAGAAAAAAAATTATCCTGAGTGAGGTAACCCAGACCCAGAAAGATATATGGTTTATGTTTGCTTCTATGTGGATATTAGCTGTTATGTCAATGACCATCAAGCTGCAATCTGTGGAACCAGATGTTAGGAACTGAGAAAGGGACGAGGGAACACAGATTTCATTAGGAAAGAGAAACAGAATTGATAGTTATGAATGGATGGAAGGGGCTGGAATGAAATATCAAGTGGTATTGTGGAGGTGTGAAGGGGACAAGGGATGGAATACAGGAAGAATCATGTAAAATTAATGGCCATACAGTAGAAGCTTCTAAAATATATGCATATATGGAGGTGATCTAACTGAAATTGCCAAATAATCAGAGAAATGGTGTGACAAAATGAAGCTTCAAGTACCAGGATTGGGCCATATCTAATTGGGTTGCTGGCCTGTGGGAGCCCACAACTGACTCAGTTTCCCAGTTTGAATCTGAAGTCTATTCTGAGTCAATAGAGTTCAAGCTTGTTTGCTCCAAGGCTGTGAGAAAGTCCTGATTAGCCCACAGAGCCTTCTTGAAGGGCTGTGAGAAAGTCCTGATTAGCCCACAAGAAGGAACACACAATCTAACTAGATGCAGCCTGCTGATGCCAGCCAGAGGTACACTGAGATAGAAAATGAAGCTGCCTGCTCCTTGACGCAAGGCAGGATAGACAGTGGTTGAATGCCTGTGCTGTGCATTGTTCTACCTCTGTCCTTCAAAACTGTATATAAGCTGGCTGTGAAATAAACTCAGGGCTGTCTGGCAATGACCTAACCCTAACCCCAACCCCAACCCCAACTCTAACCCTGACCCTAACCCTGACTCTTTTCTGTCTTCTCCATTGTCCCTTCAATCCGCACGCCTCTACCCAATGACCCTGACTGTCAGCAGGCCCGACACTGGCCAAAGGGGTCCCATGGAAATCCCCAAACAACTATAGGATGCTCTCCCTAAACTGAGAGCAAGACCCCATTGCTGAAGACAACACCTACATAACTAATAGAACACCTTTACCCCTATGTTTTAGCATATTTGGTACAGAAAGATATTCCATACACTATACTACCAAAAGAGAAAAGTAAACTCCAAGCCAGTCACAAATTCTTTGATTTAAAATAGTATCTTTGCCTGGAAAATATGCTAGGGCAATGGTGGCACAAAGCTCTTGGAAGTAACCAACCAACACAGGATCTGACTTAAGTCTGACTCCACAAGATGGAACCCATACCAGACACTGCTTGGGTGACCAAGAACCAAGGACTAGATAGTCCTGAGACCTACAGGAAGACCAAATATTACTCTTCTTTTTAAAAACAGAAAAAAAGAAAAAAAGAAAGAAAAGGCAATAAAATGATTCCTACTGACGACTGACATTCTGCTATACTCAACCATCTCCAGAGAAGCTTCTTCCTGCAGCAGATGGGAGCAAATAAAGAGACCCACTGCAAGAATTACACATTATGCAGAGAATGAGGAATCTTGAACAGCTCTAAATGGGATTACTCCACATGCAGAGAATGAGAGACCTTGAACAGCTCTAAATGGGATATCTCCATCAAATCCCTCTCCTCAAAATTCAGGGAAACCCAAGGAGAGGTAGGTGGAAAGAGTGTTAAAAGCCAGAGGGGAGAGAGGACACCAAAAGAACCAGGCCCTCTAAACCAACATGATCAAAGCTCATATGTACTCAGAGACTAAGGTGGTATGCATAGGACCTGCATGGACCAGAACCAGGTCTGTATATATATTATGGATTCCACTTCAATGTTTTTATGGGATTGAGTGTATGAACAAATGATTCTCTGATTCTTATGCCTTTTCTTGGGGACTTTTCCTTCTGCTTCTTTGTCTTATCCAACTCCAATGTGTTAGTTTTTGTTTTATCTTATATTATTTTAATTATCCCTTAGAAGTCTGTTTTCTAATGAGAGACAAAAAGGGAGTAGATATGGATGGGAAGGGAGGTGGCCAGAAACTGGGAGGAGTAGAGGGAGGGGAAACTGTAATCAGGATATATTATGTGAGAAAAAAAAATCTATTTTCAATAAAAGAAAAAAAAACTGTCATCTCAAAGCTCAAATAAAAGCAACGAATAATTCCTTAAAATTTAGGTCACTTTAGTATCTTCTCTAAGATTAGAAAGAAAACAAACGAACAAAACCATGTTTTGTTCCTTTCTACCAGGTTAAATGTTCTTTGTAGTTCTTATCTGACCACAGTACATATACCTGTCCTTTGGTTTTTTCTCACTGAATGTAAGTCCTTTAAAGAAAATGTTTTCTATTGTTATTGGTTCTCCCATAACACAGAGAGAACTGTCTACAAAGTAATCAAAGAGAAAATAGTAAAACAGTGTCTCAACAAAACCTAAACAACCAATAAACAAAAACCACTATGATTTAAAAAAAAGAAAGAGAAACAAATAAGCAGTTAGGTAAAGTAGCTAACCAACAAAAATGTCTTAAAAGACCTATATATGTACTAGAAAAAAATCTAAGAAAACACACCTTAACATAGAAAAAAAGGGGGGGGGGGTGGTGATGGATAAAACCCTATCTATGAAAATAAAGAAACTCTGGCTTCTTTTCTATTTGTATCCCCTTGATTTATTTCAGTTGTCATATTGTTATAGCTAAGACTTCTACACTGAACAGTTATAGAGAGACAGGACAGCCTTTCTTGTTCCTGATTTAGGGGAAACGTTTTGAGTTTCTCACCATTTAGACTAATGCTGACTATAGGCTTGCTGTAAATTTTCTTTATTATCCCTAGTCTCTCCAGGACTTTCATCATGAAGGGATATTTTGCATTTTGTCAAAGGCCCTTTTTACATCTGAGGAGATGATCATGTATCCTTTAGTCTGTTTATGTGGATTACATTAATTGATTTACAAATGTTGACCCAGCCCTGTATCTCTGGGGTCAAACAGACTTGACTGTGCTGGATAATCATTTTCATGTGTTCTTGAGTTTGGTTTGAAAAGTATTTTATTGAGAATTTTTGCATCTATCTTCACAAGGGACATATTAGTTTATGATTTTCTTTCTTTTTTTTTTTTTTTTTTTTTTTTTTTTTTGGTTTTTCAAGACAGGGTTTCTCTGTGTAGCTTTGGAGCCTGTCCTGGAATTCACTGTGTAAATCAGGCTGGCCTCGAACTCACAGAGATCCGCCTGCCTCTGCCTCCCGAGTGCTGGGATTGAAGGCATGCGCCACCACCGCCCGGCTCGATTTTTCTTTTTTGTTGGGTCCTTTGGTATCAATTTAATAGTGGCTTTGTGAGAGAAATTTGGAAATGTTCAGTGAGTTTCTATTTTGCTGAATAACTTGGAGTGTTGATGTCAGTTCTTTGAATCAATCCTTTGGGCAGCCATGAGTAACTTTTTTGGACATTGCATAAAGTGTCTGTGAGATCCATGAGCTCCTTAGGCTAGGTTTGGTGAAAGTGGATACAAAGAGATCAATCAACACAACCAGTATCTGCTGAGCTCTCCTCCTGCCGCCCTCCCTAGGACAGCATCTTCCAACTGACCTGGGAGGCTCCAGAGTGAGGCTTGGGAGGCACTCCATGGCTCAAATCCATGCTGCAACCTGATGTTCAACCCTGGTCTGGTCACACAGTACCCTGTAAATGGGAAATGAGGTAGTTTATCCAGATGTGCCAAGTCAGGACCAATGATGAGAGACAGCAGGTCCACGTCAGGAACTCTGCTTAAGATGTGTGGTTCTGAAACTCACATTCTTTACTGAGTGGAATATTACCCTCAAATCACATTAAGCTGCATGATAGCCTAAAATAATGACTATTCTTAAACATGAGTAAACAGAACAGAAAAATAAAAGATAACACAATGAAATTGAAAAAAACACACATATTTATGACAACTGAATATAATGAGATCATAAAAACAACAATAACAGAAAACAAAGAAACAAACACCAAGAAAACTTGTAGGAGAAGTAATTCAACTAATGAAGTAACTAAAATGCAAAAAGACTTCATAGAAAATGGACCAGGCTGAGAACAAAGGAAGAAAAAGCTATGCACAAAGACGGGCTATTTTCAAATAACCTAGGCACATTAAAAACCTGGGGTGGATGGGGGAGGAAACATGCCTGATATACATATATACATCCAAATACTCATTCAAATAAAATAAATACAATCATATGTTTCTTAAAAGTTGGGAAAAAAGAAATAAAAAGTGCTTTGATTCATAAGCACTACCTCTAAGAAACCAAATATATGAACTCACAGAGACTGTGACAGCATACACACAATTGGTCCAAAATCAAAACAGACAACATCCCACTGTGGGGGGGGGGGGTCATAAAGTCCCACCCCTAGGTGAGTGGTGACTGGCAATGAATGCCTTCTGGAGAAGGGACAGTCTGTCTTTGGAGATGAGACCATCGAAAGACTGCCTATGGACCAGGCCATGGTACCACACACAGGCGTCCACTGGCAGCACTAAGCGGACTCAGGAACTCACAGTTGCTGGGATTACTTACACAGGACCTGCACAAAATAAAGGGAACTAAAGCTCCATCATGAAGAGAGAGGAACTCATAAATCCCCACTCCTAGCTGAGGAGTTTTGACAGTTGAAGCCTGCTGCGGGAGGAAAGCCAGTGTTCTTCAGTGAAGCAGCCCCTGACTGGGTGTCCATTTTCCAGTAGATGGCCCTACACCCATTCACATAAGTATGACACTGACTGGATTTGGTGGGCTATGAAAAGAGGACATTAAGTTGAGAGGAGGATATGGAAGGTCTGGGAGGAGCTGAATGTTAATATGATTAAAATACATTGTATACAAGTATGAAATTCTCAAAAAATACATTAGAAACACACACACAACATCCAAGTTCTTGGCTATCATTTTATACACCAGTGTTACAATGATTTTTAAACTAGACATGGACGCAACAAACCATACAAACAATATTTCTAATGAACATAGGTTTAAAAATTCTCAATAAAAAATAGAAAGGTATAAGGGCACATAAAATGATCACAGTGATCATGTGTGAATCATCCCAGCGATGAAATACTCACTTATACAGAAACTGTGAAGCTTCTAGAATATGCAAGGACATTTGGGACAATGCAAACAGAGTATTTTTAAATACATCAAAAACACAGTCAACACAAACAAAAGAACAACAAATGGGATTTCATTAAATTGAAAACTGACTATAAAAAAAAGCAGGCAATCAACAGGATGAAGACTCAACCTCAAGAATGAGAAAATACTGGCAAACTATTTATCAAACAAGAGATTCAGAATATGTAAAAACCCAAAACACCTAAGCAGCAGAGAAGCAAGTGACCTGATGACGAAATCTGTGTAAATGGCCTAAATGAGAAACTTCAACGTGTAAAACAAAGAGCTCATAGATCAACGAACAAATGTATACTACCCTAGTCCTGAGGAAAATGTGTATCAAACCCACAAGGAAGAACATCCCTGCACCACAGTTACAAAGGTTCTTATGTACGACGTAAAATAACAAATGCTCAAAAGTCTCATAACTTAATATGAAATACGATGCTGCTCAAAAAGCCACGTGTAGAGCTAGCACATCACATCATGATCTCACTGCTGGCCAAATGGAGGTAAAGAAAATGAAATCAGTCTTATGCAAGAAAGTTGTACACCTGTTTACTGCAGCAGCTGCTTAAAAGTCAAGATATATCATCAATGTAGATGTCGATCAACAGAGGCATAGACAAAGGAAAGATGGCACATATCAACACTTGAATATTCATCCATTAAAACAATGACATGGGCAGGAGTGAAGGGCATTATGTTAAGAGTAGCATTAGCTATTTCCTCTGTGTTTGAAATGTGCATCACCATCTCAAAAACAAAACAGCTTCAGTCACGGCAATGAAAGAAAGAAAAATATATCACAGATATCTAAGTCCATGGTAACAGTATGTGGCTTTTACATTCTCTAAAAAAGCTGATATGAGGCCCTCAAATGAGATTTTTTAAAATATTTGTATTAATTTGTATTAATTTTTTGAGTATTTTGTAACATATATATATATATATTGTCCATATTCATTGCAGTTCCTCCCCTTAAGTCCTCTACATACACCCGCTCACTGCTAATTTCATCTCCATCCCTCCCCTCCCCCTTAAAAACCCACTGACTGTAATGTGTGTTGCCTATATACCCACAGGTGTTCATGGGGCCATCTACTACAGCATGGTCAACCTATCAGGAGCCACACCCCTAACGAAAACTGACACTACCTCCTCAACATCCATCAACTGTCAACAGTTTCTTAGCAAGGAGTGGCATCTCAGATTCACCCCACAAACCTGTGTTAGAATGCTGACTTGCTGTGAGATGGTCTGTATGTCAAGTGTGTTGCTGACTGGTCAATAAATAAAACACTGATTGGCCAGTGGCCAGGCAGGAAGTATAGATGGGACAAGGAGGAGCATAAAGCTGGGAAGTGGAAGGCTGAGTCAGAGACACTGCCAGCCGCCAAGATGACAAACAGCATGTGAAGATGCCGGTAAGCCACGAGCCATGTGGCAAGGTATAGATTAATAGAAATGGATTAATTTAAGCTGTAAGAACAGTTAGCAAGAAGCCTGCCACAGCCATACAGTTTGTAACCAATATAAGTCTCTGTGTTTACTTGGTCGGGTCTGAGCGGCTGTGGGACTGGCAGGTGAAAGAGATTTGTCCTGACTGTGGGCCAGGCAGGAAAACTCTAGCTACACTGACTGACTTACCTTGTGAAGATTTTGTGTAGGCAATCATAGCCACTGTGAGTTTACCAGTGTAACAGTCAACTGAGGTTTCACTGACAGACTCCCTCTGCCCAACTTCACGTAACATAAAGAGGTAAGAACTTACTAGGGCTGAGATTTGGAGGTGATACAACTGTCTCAAAGCTATTTTTGTATTCTAAGTAATATTAAAAAGCTCATTTATTTACCAAATGGGATGAATGGGATCTTTCTGTGGGCTAGTGAGGTACTGCACACTTGGTATAAATGTTTGGGAAGGATGAGGAGGTCTGGCCTTGTTGGAAGAGGTGTGTCACTGGAGGCTGACTTTGAGGTTTCAAATGCCTGGTGCCATTCCCAGTGTGCCTCTCTGTCACCTACTTGGCATTTGAGAAAGGAGTTCTTAGCTGTTCCTGCTGTCATGCCTTCGCTCCCCCATCATGTACTCTAACCCTCTGAAATCATAAATTCAAACACTTTCTTTTAGAAGTTGCTTTTGGTCATGGTGTTTTATCATAGCAATAGAAACTCTAACTAAGACAAGGCAAATACATATTTCTTTTCAACTCCCTAGGAACGTACTAAGACATGAAAAAAAAAAAAACTATCAGGAAAAACAACAACATAAAATGGTGCATGCTGTCATTACATCTGCTAGGTAAACTTGACCTCAAATAAGAGACTAAATCTCTACAAAATATACTTGAGCAACAAAACAGGGAGATGGGTTTAAGTGGAGAAACCTCTTCAGACTCTGTTTGATCCATGAGGCCAACCACATTCAAGACTGGATCTGGGTAAAATTTGGCTAAACTAGCTCACGACGACAGGTATTTGATGACCTTTTCTCTTACCGGTACACACTGACTAACCTGGAAGGTTCCAGACTGAGGTATCTGCTACCCTCCATAGCCCAAATTCATGTTCCAACGTGAGGATCAACTCAGGCTTGACCATGCAGCAGCCTGTAAATGAGAAATCATGTTCAGTTTCTGCCAATATGTCGTCAGGTTCCCTGAGGAGACACCCTTCGATGAGAGGAATTGTGCGCCAGTGGGTAAATCAGAAACTTTTGTCAGAAAGTGTTTACACTCACCCCCTTCACAGACTAGACTACTACCCTTATGTGGCATTGGACTACACGATACACAACCCCAAACAACATGAATACGCAAGGAAACAGAAGAGAATAAGAAAGCAAACACAACAAAACTGGGAAGCCGATGGATGACACTTAAGAATAAGTTGAAAAAAGAGCAAGAAGTCATTAAAAAAGCAGCAGCTAGAAATAAAATTAGGAAGAGGACACAGGGGCTGGGAAGATGGTGCAGCGGAGAGGGGTAAGCTCTATGGTTCCCAGGGCAGAGAAATTAGCTGAGCAGGAGCATTCGTCACTCCAGTGGGTGTCCTTATCAGGCAGACAATGTGACCAGCTGCCTCAGGCTCCTGACGTCATGACTTCCTTGCCATAATGGACTATACCCTGGAATTGTAAGTCCAAATAATTACTCCCTTCCTTAAGCTGTTTGGCCAGGGTATTTTATGACGACAACAACAACAACAATAACAATATACGCGGGCTTGAAGAACAAACTCAGGTCTGCACACTTGAGTGAAAGGAAGTTTCTGGACAACCCATTTCCCCAGCCATGTTCTTTCACTCCACTAAACTTATTTCTTTGCAAAGCTGGAAGTTATAGGGCATTTCTTTGGTCCCTGACTTCCCCTGTATCCGGAGTGAACCGATCTTCTGCATCTCCCTAGGAAAGTGTAATACATAAGTGAGCTATGTCAGAAAAAGAAAAATGCTATGAGTTCTAGTTACACGTGAAGGCTAAAGGTAATGTCAAAGAAATGATGGGGAAATAACAAGTGGTTATTACAGTGTGGAAAAGGCATGGGAGTCCGGAGGAGTGGGTGTATAATATTTACTGAGGTAGATGTGGGAAGGACTGAGTAACTTACGTTCTATAATATGAAAGTAAATATATGGTGGGCAAAAAACAAATTGAGTATTTCAAAATATCTGAGAGCTTTAACTTTTCCCATTACAGCAAGTGGTATATGCCTGAGTGGTGACTTACCATCACCTGACCATTACACTTTGTGTAAGTTGTATTGTAAAGCCACACTGTCCTCCAGAAATGTGTGCCATTATCATGCATCAGTTACCCATCCACAGAAAACCACTGCTATGAGGATTCCAGGGAGTTACACTCACCCAAGGACACCAGGCTGCTGTAGTTCTCCAGCATCACGTCCCTGTAGAGCAGCTTCTGAGCAATGTCCAGGTCCTGCCACTCCTGCCAGGTGAAGTACACAGCTATGTCCTCAAAGGACACCAACTCCTGGAATGACAACACTTCTTTTCAGACCAAACCCTCAGACTTGGGAACAAGAACTGGGTTTATTTTTCTCTGTGTAGGAGTGACTTGACAGTGTCTTAAATAAGCTGCAGCTTGATGTGTATTCCTTATCACAGCAGAAAGCAAAGTCAAAACAAATATCATCCTTGTGAGTTAATGTGGAATCACAAAAACACGAGTCAAAAGTTTTCCAAAGAATTATAATAGAAACAATCTACAGTGTATCAATAATGCATTATGGAAGGAAAACACAGACTCCCTCTTGTATTTTTGACCAAAAGATAGCCCAAATTTTAAGTCTTCATTTCTTTCCCTGTGTTGTCCTTCTGTCCCTAACAAAGGGTTTCACTGTGTATTTACTGACCAGCACAGAAAACATGGTATGGGAAAGGAAAGAGGGTTTCTTTATAGAAAAGTTTAAGAGTTTTACAAGGAAGACATTGCTTTACTGTTCCCAGCTGACCAGAATAGCAAACGTAATCACAAACAGATGTTATCAAACCATATCCACACGTTACTTCCAATATTTTGGGTGAATATTTGTTGTATAAGGTTACTTTCAACCTCTTGGGTGTCTTCAGCAAATGACTGCCACAAGAAACACATATTACTCTGGGTCAGGGGCATGGAAGAGTTCATAATTTAATATTAAAACTGTGCTCTCAGTTTAGGTGGTAAAAGCTGACTGAATAGGAAATCCAAGGCATAGGAAGATTGTTTTCTTAAAGGCACATTAAACTCAAACAGGCTCAGTGACAATACAGCAGGACAGCAGGTTAAGTACATGTCTTAAATTTTCTCAAGTATACTATTAATTTGGCTGCCAAATCGAATGTATCACGAATCTTAAAATGTCTTATTAATAAAAATCCCAGAGCCAGATATTGGGGTGAAAGCTGAAAGATCAGAGTGTAGCTACAGTTTTCCTGCCTGGCCCACAATCAGGACAAATCTCTCTCACCCGCCAGTCTCACAGCAGCTCAGACCCAACCAAGTAAATACACAGAGACTTATATTGCTTACAAACTGTATGGCCGTGGTAGGCTGCTTGCTAACTGTTCTTCTATCTTAAATTAACCCATTTCTATTAATCTATAAGTTGCCATGTGGCTCGTGGCTTACCAGTAGCTTAACATCTGCTTCTCATCGAGGCGGCTGACAGCGTCTCTTCCCTCAGCCTTCCACGTCCCAGAATTCTCCTCTCTCCTTGTCCTGCCTATACTTCCTGCCTGGCTACTGGCCAATCAGTGTTTTATTTATTAACCAATCAGAGCAACACATTTAACATACAGAACATCCCACAGCATCAGAGAAAAAGAACAAGCTAGCCATCTTCTTACCTCTACAAAATCCCCAGCCTAAAGAAAGCGAGTTCCTGTTTCCTCACGCCTTGTGTATCTTTCTGTGTCCTGCCATATTTCTTCCTGGGATTAAAGGTGTGTGATGTAAGTGACATCAATTTACAGGGAACCTTAACTGAGAAATTCACAAGTTGACACAGACAACCACTGTGAAGCCCTAAGGGCATTTTACGCTCTCTAAAAGCACGTACTTCAATCCCAAGCAAAGACATGAAATCTCAAGTGCTGGGATTAAAGGCGTGTGCCACCATGCCTGGTTCTGTTCCCAGTGTGGCCTTGGGCTCACAGAGATCCAGACAGATCTCTGCCTCCTGAGTGACAGATAGGATTAAAGGTGTGTGCCACCACTGTCTATGTCTAATCTAGTGGCTGGCTCTGTCCTCTGATCCCCAGATAAGTTTATTAGGGTACATAATGTATCACCACAGTCCCACAAATGTCCAGTCTCTTTGCAGTCAAGAGATACTTCAGAAAAATGAGTCAGTACACAAACAATACATATGTATACAATGTTTGCGTCAATAGCGCGAGAAAAGTGTACATAAACTCAACCATATAAAGGTAACATGAAATCTGTAAAGAATAACCAAATCAGTGAAAAGGCAGTGGGGCTGGTGGTGCAGGTCTAGATGGAGCAACGGCATGGGTCCAATTCCCAGAAACCACAGAATCACCCTATTCCTTATAAAGCCACTGAACATAAGTGTCATAAAATAATGGGCAACAGCAATACCCAATGACTTGAAGTTACTTCAAAATCAAATACATAATGCGTCCAGGTGTTTCTGGCCTCACTCACTCGTGCTACATCTGGCCCCTTCACTGCCACCTTCTTTCTGGTCACATATGCCATCACATCATGCCATTCCAACAGAAACACCTTGGTTCTGATTTGAGACTACAATGTTAGAAACTGTAGTACTTTTACTATAGTTTTCTGCTCTTATAGAAGCCTGATGGCTTAATTGTTAAAACAAAGACTTTTACTTCTTTTCTATCATCATTCCTCAACACGTAAGTGGAGAGGCCAGTTTGTAGGAACCAGTTCTTCCCATCTACCATGTGAGGCCCAGGGATGGAACTCACACTGTCAGGCTTGATAGCATGTGCCTTTACCCATCAAGCCATCTCCCCAGCCAAAAAATTCTTAGAGTGGAAACTCAAGTCTCTTCTTCCCCCTGGAAAAAAAACTCCAAATGTGTTTTAAAGACTTTATAAGACTGCTTGCCTGGTTAGAACTTATGATTCTGGAGAGCTGAAAAACTGCAAGTGCAGAGTCTGAATTCTTTGTTATAGTTAGTTCCCTAAACGGCCATTTAGTATTCATCTTCTCTGTGTGGCCTAACATCAACTATCAGCTTAAAACTTGGGAATGCACCCACAGAGCAGACCACTAGTTTCCACCAAGCCAAGAGCCAAGACTGTCATCAGACAGTATCTCAGACCTGTAGCAGTTTCCACTGTTTGGCTGTAACCTACCAAACCTGGTGTGCCCACTAGTGTCTTTGGTAAATCCCTTGATTTATGACTTTCTTTTGTTCTGCACTATAAAAGCTCATGTAACCACATCCACGTTGGAACATGTCATTTAGGGCAACCTAAATACACGCTTCTGAAGATGGTGACTCATATTTGTCCCAGAATAAACTCTCTCCTAATCCTGTTGAGGTGAGAGCTGTGTTTTCTACAGACTAGAGAAATGAGTAACAAACCATTTACCTCAGTTTTTAAATTTTATTTAACTCTTAAAATTTGCTTAAGTACCTTACTTTGATATAAGTGACATCAATGTACAGGGAACCTTAACTGAGAAATTCACAAGATGACACAGACAACCACTGTGAAGCCCTAAGGGCATCTTACTCTCTCTAAAAGCACGGACTTCAATCTATCCTCGCTTAATAAATTAAATTTTGTGTCTTCTCGACTCAAAGTTTCAGCTGAGTGGGAAGTCCCTGAACGGGGGTTCTCCTTTGCTCACTAGCCGCCACGCTGGGCTGCGACCCCCTGATGGATGAGGGACTGCAGACTCCAGGACCCGGCTCCTCTCTTGAAGTAACCTAACCCCCAAGGCAGAGAAGAGTTCTCTACATCGCCCTCCAGGTCCTCATGAGCAATCTGCAGACTACAGCGCGCGCGCACACACACACACACACACACACACACACACACACACACACACACGGCCCTCGCGAGCAATCTGCAGACTACAGCGCACTCACACACAAGCAATCTGCAGACTACAGCGCGCACACACACACTCACACACAAGCAATCTGCAGACTACAGCACACACACAGACGGCCCTCGCGAGCAATCTGCAGACTACAGCGCACGCACACAAGCACACTCACACACAAGCAATCTGCAACACACACACACACACACACACACACACACACACACACACACACACACACACACACGCAGGAGGGGCGGGCCGAGGGGGGTGGGGACCGCAGCGGAGGATGTGGTCAGCTTCACTGCCGCGGGACGCCCGCACTCACCATGGCGGGCTGTGACATCCCACGTCCTCCGCGGGCCTCCCCGCAGCGACTGTCACGGGAGACAGAGGCCAAGCGACTGTCACGGGAGACAGAGGCCAAGCGACTGTCACGGGAGACAGAGGCCGCAGCACTGTCTCCAGACCTCCCGATAGCTTACGGGACGAGGCTACAGATCCAAGATGGCCGGGGACAGACAAAGGCCACAGCGGAGCAGCGAAGGCCTGCCCGCCGCGATCAGTCTCCATATTTGATTGGTCAGTTCTCAGCCTGTTGTATCCGATTGGACAGGACTTCGGGCTTGGCAATGAGCGACAGTAGACACCACCAATGACTGAGTGAGTCAAGCAAGAAGAAAAAAATAAATAAATAAAAAGCAAATTCTTGCCCACAGGTGTTGCCAGGCAGGGCTCCTCCTCCCCTCCCCCAGCCCGTAAGGGAGCAGAGCCCAGTACTGAACGATTGCACTTGACCTAGAGAGGAAGGATTTACAGATTCACGCCTGAAATACATGCGTCTATCTTATTCACAAGTGGAAATCACATAGTGACGGTTTTAACCTTTGTTTTACCGACTCTGAGCTTTGAAATGGAAAACAGTCCTGTAAGGCAGCAATGTCCCACACAAGCAACATGGCAGGCAGAATTTTAAAAATCCTTTAATTATTTAGGTTATTATGCATAGTGACGTCTTCCAGTGAGTGTCGTTATACTTTGTTCTCATCGTTCCCTGTTCTGTATTCTCTCCAGTGTCTCCCCTCTAGCTCACAATGCATTCGGAGAAATGTCAGGTTTTTGGGCTTTTTTTTTTTTTTAATCTAAACAGGTAAAATTGACTGCAATAGCAACAATATCAAAGATTAATGGAATAATCTATGTCGTGTTATAGGAAAAAAGTTTTAAATATTGTATAATGGACCTCCACATGTACGTAAATTATTTCCATCCCCTTTGTATTTGTGTGCTATTTATGATCAAACAATTTCAAAACTGTTGAAAAATCTAGGAGGAAAGCAAATGACATTAAGAGAGATGTGCCATCCGCTGAGAATGCATTTTGTTTTGCAGAAACGTTGTCATATAAGGAGTGTGTCTTGAATTTTATTTTAGCTGGGCAAAGCAGTTTTTTACACCTGGGAATGAGATATGTGGTGGTGGGAAAAGCCATGTAGCGTACATGGGTGTCACACACAGCTAATTCATCCAAGACCCTGGAACTCATGGATCTGACTGCTGGCTGCGCATTATAACCCCCTAGGACTTTTTTAAACCTTCCAAACTTCAGTTACAATGAAATCAGAATCAGGGCAGTAGGACCCTGGCATGGACAGTGTTTGGAACTCCCCAGGTGAACATAGTGTGAGGCCATTCCCAAACCACTGTGTGCAAGCATCCGCTGCGTCCAGCTACTTGCAAATGGTTTCTTAAATTAAATATGAAAGTGTTTGTTGATGAGTTGTGGCCTTTCACTCTTGCTCATTAACCGATGACTATAATTTGTTCATCTCAACCTCTGCTACTCATTTTGTTCTGGATTAAACACAGTTTACAAGTGTCCTACTATGTGTACATCTGCCAAGCGCCCTAAAATATTTTTATTATGTTTTTAATAATTTATTAAATTATTTTATTATTGGATTGTTGTTTGTCTAAGGTCTGGAGTGAGGACATGGAAAGTGAGTGAAGCCACAGCTAATTATGATTTTATGTTGCTTTGATTTCAGAGACGATCCCTGCAAACGTAAGTGAATTCACTAAAACCGTGGCCTTGCACAGGCTAAATGAGAGCCCTAGATGGTATCTGCATCCTGTCCTAGTAAGCAGGAGCCTGCAGAACCTTTTTAGCAATTTTCATGAAACTTTTCAACACATTAATAGTTTTAAATTACATCCAAATTTTTTTTCTTTTCTTAGTTTTTTATTTTTGTGTGTATGCTCATGTGTGGAGGTGCCTGAGGAAGCCAGAAGAGATTTTTGGATCTTTTGTGGATCACAGGTGGTTATGGGTGCTGGGAACAGAATTCTGATGCTCTGCATGGGAGGAAGTGTGCTTAATCACTGAGCCATGTCTGCGGCCCCTAGTGGTTTTTGTTGTTGTTGTTGTTTGTTTTTTGTTTTTTCTTATACCTTTGAAATAAGAACCCATTTGCTGAAGTAGATTTCAAAGTTCCCTAAAAAATTATTTTAGAAATTACCAATAATAAATTTCCTTTCAGTGCTGACTGGGTACATATTTCAGTAGCAGAATAATTGCCCGGCTTATACAGTGCCTTGAGTATAGGTCCAGAAGTGAAAAAATAAGAGAGAATATGAAAGATGGAGCAAGGAGGGGGCATGGAGAGCCAGAGGTAAAGAGAGAGAGAGGGAGGTAAGGAAGGAGGTACGAGTGGGGGCAGAAGAGGAGAGAGAAAAGGGGGGAAAGGAATGAAGTGGGGAGGTGGGAAGAAACACATGAAGCAGTAGGGTAGAGGAGGGAAGGAAATCACGTATCTGGGGACTTTGTAGGTCACACAGGTTTTTCCGGATCACACGGAGTCTCTGTAATCAGTGTAAAGCTGTTGTGGTCAAACTTGCCTCAAGACAAAATGAAGACAGACCGTGTTAACAAGATGAAGTCATCCTTAATGCTGGTGATGTAAACCATAGAAATCCAAAGGAGGCAAAGGGTTTATGGTCATCATTGGAGGACAACAGTGGCTACTCTTCCAGTCCGGCCTGGGCTCGGCACCTTCCCTTGGAGTAGTGTGCCGTCTGCGAGGGAACAGGATCAGCACACATTTGTTTCCCTACATTTAGCACTGGGAGTTTTGAGCACTTTCTAATCTAAGATCTTCGTGAGTGTTTACGTCACCTGTCTGATTGTGACGCACACAGGAGACTGTGGAGGAGGGCAATGTGACTGTAGAGTAAAGGGGCCAGCCAAAGAAACCCACCCTGGCCCTGAAACCAGAGCTACTGAAAGAAACACACCCTAGATCTGAGACCTCAGCCAGTAAAGAAGACACTTTAGCCCTGAACCCAGAACCCAAGAAACATGCCCTGACCTGGAAATCAGTGCCAAAGAAACACACTTTGTCCCTAGAATCAGAGCCAGTGATAGAAATATATGCCCTGGCCGTAGAGTCAAAAAGCTAAAAAGGGCCAGTGAAAGAAACACAGCGTGGGCCTAAAATCAGAGCGAACTCTGCTCCTGACCAACAAAATTAACCAATCCCTGAGCAGAAAATCTTCTCCCTGGAGAAACTCCACCCCTAAGAAGCCCTATATAAGGCCCTCTGCCTGTTCGGTAGTTGGCTGACCTTTCCCACCCTGGCAGAGGCAGTTCTGGACTGCTCTCCTGGACTCCTCCTTCTCAAATAAATCTGTTTCTCAAAAGAGTCTTGGATGAAAAATCTTCATTCACTGGTGCAGAACAGAAGAACCTTGCTGAGATGTCCCTTAGGGGACTGAGCAAGAAAAAAGAAAAGAAAAGAAAAGAAAAGAAAACCTTTCAGAGATGCAGAGATTTTCCCTTAAGGGGACTTTGCAAGAGGGAGCAGAAGAAACTTGCTGAAACATCCATTAGGGGACTGAGCAGAAAAAAACCTTGCTGAAAGGTTCCCTTTGTGGGGCTGAGCAAGGCAGAGCAGAAAAAAGTAACAACTTTTCCCAGGAGCTGGAGGAGATTGCTACATTTCAGCCGAGGGTTTCCAGTGTAGCAGAGTGAACAACATCTTGGTAGAGAAGCATAGCTCTGGGGGAAAGCCTTCTTGTCGGGGAAGCTAAACAAAGTTCAGCTGTAATGACTCTCTCCTAGGAGAGGAGCAGGATTGCTATATCCTGCAGGAAGACTATCCCCTGCCGCATCCCAGCTTCCCAACAAGTCAGGATTCCTTTCCCTCCAGGGCTGAGCTGTGGGATTGCGGCTCTAGGTAAGTCAGGATAGTTTCCCTCCAGAGCTGTAACATTCACTTACAGTGACAGCCCACAGCTTGGAATGGTGCCTGGGACAGAGGCGGAGGCACAGACTAGGGCTGAGGAATGCTATAGTCTCTTGGGCCTCTCAGAGCCAGCCCCAGAGTCAGAACCTCCTCTCAGCCCTGCAATGTGGTTCTGATGCCTTCAGTTCAGTTCCTTTTCTGCCCAGTAGCTCCAGACCAGCCTGTCTCCCCAAACTGTGCTGAAGGGAGACAGTCATTGGAGCTCCGGAGTCCTTCTGAGGTTAGCACATGAAAGAAGCTGGGGTCCCTAGTACCCCCACTGTCTCCCTTCTCTTCAGTGGAGTACAGTTTTACAGGAAGTTATATTGTGAAGGCAATACAGACCCCATGTTAGGGTAGGGCCATCATCTTATACCACCTGCTGTACTCAGTTCCAGGAAGGACATCAGGAATGTGCCATGACAACTTAAACAGATACAGGGCAGTATGCTCCTACAGACATTCTGTCTGTGATTTATAGCCCTTGAAGATATCTAGATAATCCTGCTGAGCAGCCCAGATAGTCCTGCTCTGCAAGTTGTGGTTTCCAGCCAAAAAATCTAACCCAATGGTTTCAAATGTGGTTTCTCACCCAAAGTCTAGACCAATAGTTTCAAAAAATCACCTTGCCCATATCCCTTCTACCCAATCCTAAGTTGCCAAAGCATGTAATTCCCAGCTTGCAATTTTTCCCTATAAATCTTCTGTACACCTGGGCTCCAGGCCACTGCCTCATTTCCCTCCATCTGCATGGTGGTGGCCCAGGTTGAACCTGATAATAAAAGGACCCTGATGTGCTTGCATCTGAAGCTGGCTCCTTGGTGGTCTCTGGGGGTTTCGAGAAACAGGTACAACAATATCAGAAGCGCCTTCTGCCTTTGTTCACCCTCTCTTCTCAGGAAGACAACAAATCCCTGAGTGGTGGCCTTTCCTGATGTTTGCAAACCTCCACTTTGCTTCTCCTATCCACATTATTATTAACTATACTGTGTATGAAATGCACACTTTTCCCTGAGGCTCTTAGAAAGGAGTTCCCAACCTGGCTCGGCACTAGGATCTATGCCATGGCCACAGCAAGGATGTACCTTATCCTATTATAATTCTTCATGTGGCATTTTGAGAACTACTCTATAAATCACATGTTAAGGAAAAAAAAAAGGCTGGCTGGAGAGATGGCTAATCAGTTAAGGGGAGCACGAATCTTAACAGGTCTTATTAATAAAACAAACCTGAAGCCAGATATTGGGGTGAATGCTGGATGATCAGAGAAACAGAACAAGACACAGCCACTTCACCTTGCCAGTTCCTCAGCTGATCCTGTTTCCTCAGTTGGGAAGCCTCTGAGTCCTTATCCAAATGGATCTCAGCTGTACTGCTTCTCGAAAGCCTGAAAGCTTAACCAGCTCTAGTTCCTGGTCCTCATGCCTTATATACCTTTCTGCTTTCTGCCATCACTTCCCGGGATTAAAGGCGTGAGTCACCATGCCTAGCTGTTTCCAGTGTAGCTTTAAACTCACAGAGATCCAGATGGATCTCTGCCTCCCGAGTGATAGGATTAAAGGCATGTGTGCCACCATTTTCTTGCCTCTATATCTAGTGGCTGTTCTGTTCTCTGACCCCAGATAAGCTTATTAGGGTGCATGATATACTGGGGAACACATTATCACCACAGTTAAGAGCACTGGCTGCTCTTCCAGAGGTCCTGCTTTCAATTCCCAGCACCCACATGGCGGCTCACAACCATCTGTAATGGGATTTTATGCCCTCTTCTGTCATGAAGATATACATGCAGATAGGGTACTCATATACATAAAGTACATAAATAAATCTAAAAAGAAAGAAAAAGAAAGAAGAACAAGAAAAGAAAGGTTTCTTAGCAACTTTTCAGATGTAACTTGAGAGTCACCAAAATGCTATACATAGCTAATATTAAGACGATTAAATGTGACTCTCCATTATGGAGCCTGTATCTACACATGGATGTGTCTTACTCTCCATGACTCATCTTTGATATGCTCATTCCCGCAATCCCATATCTGTCTTCTGAATGTCTCTCTTAAACATTGTGCTCAGACCTCTATTAAAGTAACTTTATTAAACTCCATAACTGTGCTCTATACAGAGACTACAATTGAAGTTCTTTTACGTGCCCAAGTCATATATACCCTGTTTTAGTTGAGGTCCCTAAAATGTTAGGGAAACAATGCTGCTGAGGGTGACATCATAGATCTGTGTCTCTCCCTTCATCACTGCCGTTTTGTGTTATTTTCTAGGAGTAAATCCTGTTCTGTTTTTGTAGGGGGTGTTTGGATGGAAGTTCCACCTCAACTTCCCTCACCCATCTCTCTTCCCAAACCTGCCCCCTCAAAGCCCACCAAACAGCAGACCCTCCCCTAGAGCTGCCCCCTCAAAGCCCACCAAAAGCCAGCCCTTCCCTGGGGCTGTTCAAGACCATTCCTACAGGTTACTTAAGGCCTAGTAACCATCCTTGCCATGTGACTCTTCCCCTGCCTTTCCAAGGGTCACCCAGGATTGCTTTGCTCTGTCATTAAACCTGAATTGATTAATTTGGTTTGATTGGCTTATTACATCAGTGACGGATACCCAGCATCCAGGGATTTAAGATGTATTGGGGGGGGGAGTATTTGGTGTGTGTGGGGGGGGGGTGTTGGTATCTATCACAATTAACAAAGAACCAGGAATCAAATCTTTAAGCTTTAGCACTTCATTCAGAGAGCAAGGAATCTGGGAAGATGTAGGAATCTGTCTCTCCCATATTTTATAAAAGACCAGAACAAAGGCAAGAAATCAATTGAAAGTTAGTCTTGTCCCTCTGACAAAGTGGGAGGCCTTGTCTTTGAGACTCCAAACTTTGCCTCATCATTGTCTTTGCTGTGTAGCCAGGAAGGGTTTGCATATACTCAGTCCTGGATCCCTCCTTCCTGGTTTCAGATCACATCTACTTTTTCTTTCTTTCTTTCTTTCTTTCTTTCTTTCTTTCTTTCTTTCTTTCTTTCTTTCTTCCTTCCTTCCTTCCTTCCTTCCTTCCTTTCTTTCTTTCTTTCTTTAACTTTTAATTTTTTTAAGTATACTTCCTGAATTTTCCTGTTTTTTGTTTGTTTGTTTTTGTTTTTGCATCCCAATCAAAGTTTCCCCTCATCCCCTCTTCCCAGTTCTTCCCTCTTCTCCCACCCACCCCCATCCATTCCTCCACTGTTTCTCTTCAGATACAGGCAGGCCTCCCACGGATATCAGCTATCCATGCTATATCAAGTTGCAGTGAGACTAGGCACCTCCTCTTCTATTAAGGCTGAATGAGGCAAAGTAGGAGGAATGGGTCCCCAAAGCAGGCAGTAGAGTCAGAGACAGGCCCTGTTCTCACTGTTAGGTGTCTCACATGAAGAACAAGTTTACCCAACTGTAACATGGATGCAGCAGGCCTAGGTCAGTTCCATGCAGGCTCTCTGGTTGGGTGGCATCTACCTTTAAAGATTTGCGTTAAACCAGCTAATCAGTGTGTCAGCGCTGAACTATGGATTAGCCATATGTACACGCTGATTACTTCTGACAAATGAAGTACAAACGTGCTTGTAGAACACAGATGATAACGCCCTGCTCTGTCTCCTATCATACTGGTGTTGTATCCGTTTCGCAAAACCCCCAGAGACCACCAAGGAGCTGGTTTCTGATGCAAGCACATAAGGGTCCTTTTATTATCAGGTTTAACCTGGACCACCACACGGCAGATGGAAGGAAATGTGGCGGCGGCCACAAGCCCAAGTATACAGAGATTTTATAGGGAAAAACCACAAGCCAGGAATTGGCAACTTGGGATTGGGTAGAAGGGCTATGGGGCAAGGTGATTTTTTAAGACTTGGTCTAGACTTTTGGCGGGGAACCACAACCCACTGAACTGCTCAGCAGGATTATCTAGATATCTTCAAGGGCCGTAAACCACAGACAGAATATCTGCAGGAGCATACTGCCCTGTATCTGTTCAAGTTGTCATGGCACATTCCTAATGTCCTTCCTGGAACTGAGTACAGCAGGTGGTCTAAGATGATGGCCCTACCTAACATGGGGTCTGTATTGCCTTCGCAGTGGGAATCCCAACTAGTAACTAAGTTAGAGCATGGGAGGCAAGTTTTCCACCGAGTTGTGCTCCAGCCTTATTTATATCACTTTCCCCAAGAGATTAATGCAGAGAGAACAATGCACTGACATGATACTTGAATTAACAGATCTTTTGACTTTTCTTTTCCACTGGTAAGAAACACTAACAGAGAGCCTTTGGGTTGAGATTCTCTCTGTACTTGATGGAATGGTGTTGTCTCAACCAACTCTACACACCTTACTTTGTCCTGTGTTTCAAGACAGCCACTTTGGGTCTGATCCATCACCACACCCATGCCTCTTGGGATGCCTAGTAAATGTCAATCCCTTGCATACTCCTCCCAGTGATGAGAACAGGAGAAGGAAGCTAGACAAGCATTTCAGAGTCCAAGACCTAGAATTCTGTTTCTGATCATTCACTACCAGTTCTGTCTTAGTTCTCTTCACAGTTCTTTCCTGGCCACAGTCACAAATGCCACAAAAACAAACAAATAAAAACAAAAAAAAAACACCAAAAAACAAAACTTAGGGGCACTAGTAGTGGTTTCCATGAGAATATCCTTCACAGGCTAAGATGTTTGAATACTTGGCTCCCAGTTGGTGGTGATGTTTCGGTAAGTTTAGGAGATATGTCTTTGCTGGAGGAGGTGTGTCACTGGTGGCAGACTTTGAGGTCTAAAATTCATGCTCTATTCCCAGTTCACTCTCAGCCTCCAGCTCTAACCACAGTGTTTGCTTATTTCCACGCTTCCCTGCCATGACAGACTCTTATTCCTCTGGAACCAAAAGCCAAAAAAAACCTTCCTTCTATATATGGCTTTGATAATAGTGTTTTATCCCAGCAACAGAAATGTAAGTAACAACACTGATCTGTGGTCTGGTTTCTTGGTACTATCATGTCTTTTTACACAACAGTGAGCACACTTCTTGGAAGTTACATGTGAGGAGTGCCCCAAACTGCAGTCAAGTTATGAGGATGGAGAGGTGTGTGAAAGTAATCGGTGTAACAACCAGACCCGGCCAACTTGTATTAGCCTGGTAAACCTTATACGGTCCTAGGCAGTGACTCTTGGTGGCAACTCTTTCTGAGACTTGCTCTTGCTGTAGAGGAATTCTGCCTGCTTCCTATTTTGGAAACTCTCCCCTATCATACTATAACAAAACTGCTTTCTGAAATTAACCCTTCCATTGACCATGAAATTTGTTCTCTGAGTTCACAAGACAAAGGACCCAGTCACTGGCCTGGGTTGGTTTTGGTGGGCATTGATTGCTTGGAACCCAAACCCACTGAACTGTGCTCAGCTGAGGTCCAAAAGCCTCAATTGTTACAACTCAAGAACCAGTGGTTTTACCTCCTGAAACCAGAGGACCATGTGAAGCCAGCCAACGGGGCCTCCCCGCTGAGGAATCAAAGCACTGGAGCCAGTCACCTCTTGATTTATTCTGATGGAAATATTTAACTCCTTGGGACACAGGTGCTTCGCACAGTTAGGGTGGATCATCCCACCTCAATTTGCCTAATCTAGATATTCCTCACAGAAGTGCCCAGAAGTTTGTTTTCATAGTGATTCTAAACACCATCAATCTGGCAGTCAAGACTAGCTGCCACATGTTGCAAGAATTCAAAATGCAGAACACACTTTGGGAGCACAATTGGCACAATCCAACGTGTTCTCAGCTGGTGCACACTGGGCTCTGCAGTGAGTAGGAAGCAGGTGGGGTATGTCCCCTCATCTACAAATATTCCATATTAGTCTAAGATATATCTGTGTTACAAGCCCACACTGCCAACCTTGCGTTTCACACATTGAAATCATTACTTTTGTTGCCACTAATTTTCTTCTCTTTTTTAAAAAACTTATTTCAGCTTCATGTTTGTTTTCACTGACTATAAAATAGGCATTGTATTTCTAGAATGACAAAAGAGGTGTGTGTGTGTGTGTGTGTGTGTGTGTGTGTGTGTGTGTGTCTAAGTGTGTGTGAGAAGGAGAGAGACAGAGAGATTAGGTAAAGATCTCTGCACTTAATATTCAATTCCTTAAAAATCATGTAACCCCTTTTTGTCCGTGGAGTACTGGCAGCTAATTTCTCAGGTAGATTTTTCATGTATGTTTGCATACATATTTAGGTCTTGTCTTTTTTAATACTGTAAAGAAATGGGAAAATCCTACATGAATGCCGAACAATCATTATATTTCCACTAAAGAGCTGTAGTTAAAATGAGCAATAGATTCCATAAAATAGGATTGAGGGTAGGATTGAGAATTTTTTTATATTTCATTTTATTTCTTTTAATTAATTAATCAATTTTTACATCCCAGCTACAGCTTCCCCTCCCTCCTTTCTTCCCAATCCCTCCTCCCCACCCCCATTGACATTCCCCAATCACTCCCTCCCCATTTCTGTTCAGGAAAGGGCATGTCTCCCATGAGTATCAACAATAAATGGCATATCAAGTTGTATGTATTAAGGCTAGGCAGAGCAAACCACTATTGCTACAAGCCACAAAAATATATAAAGTAGAATTTCAGCTGATTATGACAAAGTTAATACCTGAAAGAAGCCAAGGGCCTTCCAGAGGTCAAGCTGAGACTCAAGGAGTCTTGGTGATATTTGGCTTTTGATTATCAGCCGTTTCCTGCTATGAGTTTCTTGTGTGCTATTGTAGCTTTTCCATCATGTATTGGACACCATTTTCCCTCTACTAATGGAATATTTAGACAACCTTCTGTGCTGACAACTATGCACAGCCAGAACCCCAGTTCAAGCCTCCCTGTAATTATCGTCATTGGCAGCATCTGCCCAGGACCATCCCCAGAGGGATGAAGGTATCTTATCAGAGATACCTCTGTATTCTCTAAGAACAGATTTAAGCATCTAAGGCCAAACAAAACAACACCTGTCTCCTAGGTCAGGCGGATAGCTTTATTTCTTGTGCAGTTTAGAGTGACACCCTCCTTTCTTACAGCCTTACTAATAGACTCTTAATTTCTTACCTAACTGCTTCTAGGAATGTAGATTGAGCACACAAATTCCCTTCTTGACTAACCAATCATTAGCTCTCAGTTGACCTCCCCCTTTACCATTCCCATTTTGGGTTTTAAAAGAAAGCCTGACAGTCACTGCCTGAGGAAAATTCTTACCTGCCTTTATGACCCCATAATAATTCAAGCCTGGTGACCTTGCTCAGCCAGAGGATCGCTATGGCGTGGGTTTATAACTGAACATTTCAGAGATGGGGAACTGAGGTATAAGGAGAATGAAGAGAACATATTGAGGATTTTTGACTGGAGAGGATTTTGAATAGAGAACTTGAGAATGAGATGGAAGATGAAGGAAGAGCCAGATGGGAAAGTACGAGATGCGTAAGAACGAGATGAGAAGGCCCTAGATGAAGCAGAATTATGATGGGAGAATTAATATAAGGTTTAAAGGAGACAGCAGATAAATGTAGAGACGAATAAGGCAAAAAAAAGGAACTAGGGTTGAATACAAACTATAGCTGTGTAGATAGGAATTTATCCCAGAGGAACAAAGTAGATGGACAAACAGCTTGGTGTACTTAGATTCTTTTCCCAAAAATAATTCTCGCTGTTTGTAGTTTCTCTTCTGAGCCACTGGGAAGTATATTATTAAGGCTGGTCCTATAATAATATACAAGACACTATGAGGAGTAGGGTCCCAAAGGCCAGTAAAGGAGTAGAAGACAGCCCCTATTCCCACTGTTAGGAGTCCCACAAGAGGACCAAGGTACATAACTGTAACATGTATACAAAGGGCTTAGGTCAGGCCCAGGCAGGCTTCCTGGCTGTCAGTTCAGTCTCTGTGAGCCTCAGTGAGCTCAGGCTAGTTGATTCTGTGAGTTTTCTTGTGGTGTCCTTGACTCCTCTGGCTCCTGCAAGCCTCTCTCCCCGACTTATGCAGGATTCCTGAACTCAGCCTAAAGTTTGGCTGTGGGTCTCCATCTGTTTCCATCAGTTGCTAGATGAAGTCTTTCTGATGACAACTGGGCCAGGCATCAATCTGCTCATAGGACACGGCCAGTTCAGGCTATGTATTCCTTATTGCTAGGAATCTTAGTTGGGGTCATTAGTCTTAGCGTTGTGAAAGACCTCCAGTTTGAAACCCAAACTACTCACTTTAAGAAAAACAAAGAAGGGGCTGGAAAATCTCTCAGTCTTGAAATCCAGAAAGAAAATCCAACCTTGCAGATTCCTGGGAGATTCTCTTGCGCCAGGTTTTTACCTGACCTTGAAATGCTCCCCGTCCCCGTAGCCTCCTTTGGTATTCTCCCCCTCCGTCCAGCTCCCACTCACCCTTAGTCCAGTCACAAAATCTCTATTTCCTTCTGAATCCAGGATTGAGAATTTGTAATAGCTTGCTGTTCTGTTTGCTGTGCCCAGGGAGAGAAACTTGTTCAAATCATCCAGGACGTGCCAATATCTAGAAGCATTCAAACGTCATTCACATATTGAATGAGGTATCATGTAAATGACACTTAATGCATCTTCATTGTCTGAAATACAGAGATATCTGTATTTTAAGTGTGAGAGGTGAAATGTAAATTATCTGCAAGTGTCATTCCCATTTATATATGATAGTGCTGATTTGGTGTGATTTTGCTCTGCTTTTCCAAAAAGCTGGGGTTTTGTTTGTTTGTTTGTAATTTGTTTTTTATGTGTATGGCTATTCTTCCTACATATATATCTGTGCACTGAATGCATGCCTGGTGCCCTTAAAGGCCAGAAAACGGCATGAGATTCCCTCTGGTACTAGAGATACAGACAGTTGTAAGCTGCCATATGAATCCTGGGACTTGACCCTTCATCTTCTGCAAGAGCAGTCAGGGCTCTTAAGTGCTGAGAGATTTTCCAGCCCCTTCTTTGTTTTTCTTAAAGTGAGTAGTTTGGGTTTCAAACTGGAGGTCTTTCACAACGCTAAGACTAATGCTAAGCTTGTACCATTTGGCCACTGAGGTCAACTCGTTTTTCCTTCCCTCAGCAACCAGATAGATACATTTGGGCATAATTTTCACTATGGAAACTTGATAAGTGATGTTGACAGTAATGTAAATCACAGAACTGCATAGTCAACAGAAGTGTCCTAACAAGAATATTGTGAAATGACGCGCAGCCTAAGGCCTACGGGGAGTGTTGATTCCACTTGTACCTTGACAGGCTTCCTAACTGTATCAAAAACAAACAAGAAATGCCTGCTTATCACTGAAGCCGAATTCTCCAGAGAAAGAAGATGAGCCTTAGCCATCAGACTTGAAGACATGCCTCCAAATGTTTAAGATGGTGAGAAATGAAATCCACAGAGACACTGAAAAGGATCAGTGGCTACCAGGAAACTTGTTTGGGGTTCAGATGGAGACAAAAGGTGACAACACAGTAAAATTGTCTCATTGGGAACATGATTGGCACAGGCCAATGTGTCTCAGATGGTACACACTGGGCCCTGCAGTGAGCAGGAAGCAAGTGGGTTTGTCCCATCTTCCATGAAGACTCCATACTAGTCTAAGGTATGTGATGGCGGACATGTGGCATGTGTTTAGAAACAAACTCTTGAGACGTACATAAAGCAAGGGACAAGTGAATGAACTATAACATACAGAATGGAGGCTGGCAAACAGTGCATTTTTTAAATTACTTTTTACCATTGTCATATGTAACAATCATACACACAGGATGCTAAGGGACAATTTGGAAAATGGAGACATGAAAGAGTGCATAGACTTCAGGAAACCAGACCTCTTTGAGAAGTGAGTTTAAGGGAAGAAGCAAGTCAAAACTATCTCCCTGCAGAAAAAAAAGAAACCTGACACATAAAAGACCACACTTGTGGCTATAACTTGCATAAAAAATGCAAAAATAATCAGGCATGATGGTTCGCGCCTTTAATTCCAGCACCAAAGCAACAGAAGCATGGGCCACTGAAATGGTGGCCCAGTAGGCAGAGGTGCTTAGTGCCAAGCCTGATGGCCTCAGTTTGATCTCCACGTAATCTAAAAATTAAAAACAAATTAAAACCAGACAAACAAACAAATAGAAGGAAAATTGCAGCATATTTAAACTTAGACTAAGCTGCATATTGAATTCGAGGTCAATAGAACTGATAAAACTGGGTTTACATAGTCCGAAACTCACAGCAATGTCTTGCCTTGGCTTCCTGTTGTAGGGATGAAAGCTGTGCACTATCTTGCCTGGCCAGAACCTTCTCCCTTGTTCCTTTTCCCTCCTTTCTGGCTGACTAGATGATCAAGCTGCAGCAAACCTTCCTACCTGCAGCAAACCTTCTATGGAAGCTCACCACAGCTCTTAGCTTGGAACATCCAACCTAAGCACGACCTGAGCTCCCTGGGGGTCAGACATGCTCTTCCAGGAAGACCCTTGCTCACCTATTACTCCAAGGGTACCATGATACCAGCTGCTTACTGAGTGGCCTGAGGCAGGAGCAGGACAGGCTTCTCAGGCCCTCCCCGTGTCTGACCTAACTACTCAGAACGGAGGAGTTGCTTCCAGAGAATCTTAGAGCACAGGGAACTATGGGGGCCAGTCTCACCTCTGTCTGACACCAGAGCCTGGATCTTTACAGAAGAAGACAAAGATGCTGCATGGCAGCTCTGCTCTGTCAAGAAACGATGCCAGAAACTCGGTTGCCAGCTCACTACATCGTCCCTGCCTTTACACTTCGATTCTCAGTCATTATATGACGATGACTTGGTGGATGAAACTTAGAGGAATGAGATGGATACTTTGCTGTGGATATCACTCTGTATAAATAAAATGCTGATTGGCCAGTAGCCAGGCAGGAAGTATAGGCGGGACAAGCAGAGAAGAAAAGGCTGGGAAGTGGAAGGCTGAGGCAGAGAGACGCTGCCAGTCACCGCCATGAGAAGATGTTAAGATACCAGTAAGCCACGAGCCATGTGGCAACTTATAGATTAATAGAAATGGGTTGATTTAAGATATAAGAACAGTTAGCAAGAAGCCTGACACGGCCATACAGTTTATAAGAAATATAAGTCTCTGTGTGTTTACTTGGTTGGGTTTGAGCAGCTGCCGGCCTGGCGGGTGAGAGAGATTTGTCCTGACTGTGGACCAAGCAGGACTGGGGAAAACTCTAGCTACAATACTTAAGAGGTGCAGCTGAGACTTCCAAGCCAGGTTAGAAGGTTGTTGTCTCTGGAAATCACATGCTTGCTGTTGCAGGGACAAAAATCTGACTCTGTGCAGCATCTGAGAAAAAAACAGGGGACAGCACTGGGCGGAAGACCCATGGCTGAGAGAACACATTCTCCAGAGAAGACTGACGGGGATGAAAGCAGCCCAGGCCTCCCCTCCAAGCTGCGCGTTCTGTGTATCTAGCTACTCCTAGAGGCTGTCATCGGTCCACATGCCTCCCAACGAGGCCACAATACCTTTCCTGAAGGTAGAGTTGAGCAGTGTGCTATGTAAAACCACTCCGCTGCTCTATTCTAACAAATATTTATTTAAGTAACGTGCTCCAGACTGGCAAGACGGCACCTGACGGCAAGCCTCATGACCTGAGTTCTATCCCTAGGACCCACATGATAGAAAGAAAGAAGTAGCTGCTGTTATGAGAGGGGGAGGGGCTGGGTGCCAAGGTCCCGCGGTTGGAGTCAAAGTGGCAGAGAGAAAAGATTTAAGAGATAGAATTACAGACAAGGAGAGGAATTGGGAGCAAAGGACAGGCAAGGAGAGCGAGCTTTGTCCGGCAGGCAATTTTACATGTCATGGAAAGGAACCTGGCGACAGGTGATGACGTAATTGCTCAGCAGAGGCTGGAGGAGCATTGGGGGGTGGGGGTGTGCCAGGGAGGGACCTGGGAGGGTGTAGGCGCATTTTTCCCACAATGAGGTATAATGGTGCAAGAGACACGTGGTGCCAGCGAGTGAAATGAGACTGACCTCCAGTGTCCCAGATAGTTAGCGAGAATGAATGGCAGAAGGTAGCCAATGGATGGCCATCACAAAGGCTATGGGCCATGGAGGGCACAAGCCGCCTCCATATACCTTAGCACAGGGGTGGGGGCTGAGCGGCTATGAGCCCAAAAGACACGTGGTGCTGGCACCACAATCAAGAGAGAGAGGAGCACCTTTAGAGATCTGAGAATATGGCTGGGCGGTGGTGGCGCACGCCTTTAATCCCAGCACTCAAGAGGCAGAGGCAGGTGGTGGGTCTCTGTGAGTTCAAGGCCAGCCTGGGCTACAGAGTGAGTTCCAGGAAAGGCACAAAGCTACACAGAGAAACCCTGTCTTGAAAAACAAAAGCAAGAGAGAGAGAGAGAGAGAGAGAGAGAGAGAGAGAGAGAGAGAGAGAGAGAGAGAGAGAGAGAGAGAGGAACAAATCCTCAGTTGTGGGAATATGGCCAAAAGGGAGGCTTACCAAAGGGGGGAGGGGGCTTATTGATTATGCCGGTGTTGGATAAAGTGAGTTGAAGGTTCCAGGGCTTCTAGTGTGTCTCAGACTGCCGGCAGGCAGGAGAAATGTGCCAGTAGGACCCCTGCCGAGTCATTAGCACCAATGTTAGGAATTATGCACCCATGGGAAACCCCCAAAGGGACACACTGGCACGCTTCGCGGGGGAGGGGTGGTCGGTGGACATTCACAACCTAGAGGCTGCATCTGCACAGAAATGGTTTATTATAATGAGGGATAAAAAGAAAGGTAGGAAAGGACAGTAGCGGGGAGGTGGGGTTTGAGGGTGCGCACCTCATGGGAGGAAAGCAGAACAGAGAGGGAAGAGGCAGAGTTTTTTTTTTTAAGATGAGGCTTTTGCATCAGGATACAAGGCAGTGCCAAGGGGTGGGATTTCAACAGGGCAGATCAGAATATTAACAGCTGCTGCTATCTCTTATCTGACCTCCACACGAGCACCCACCAACAAACACAAAATATTTTTAAAATTAAAATTTTTAATTAAAAATCACCTTCCACCTAACAAAACTTTGTTGTCATTTTGTGTGTGTGTGTGTGTGTATGTGTGTGTGTGTGTGTGTGTGTGTGTTGCATGAACCTGAGATTGTGCCTGTGTGTGAACAGTAAGAGGCCAGAGTAATTGTTCTTTATTCTTTGCGATAGGGTCTCTCACCTAACCGGAAGTTCAGTTTCAGCTAGGCTTGTTGGCCAGTGAAGTTTCCAAACTCACCTACCTCTGACTCTGCAAGTCTGGTGTTACAGATGTGCAACTGCCATCCCTGGCTGTCAACACCAGTGCTGGCGACTCAATCTCAGGTCAGAACCACCTCCCCAGTCCTGTTTGGGTGGATTTTGTGTTTGTTTGCTTGCCTTATATTTTGTTGAATACAGGGCCTTGCCCTTGCTAGGTAAGCATGCCACTAGTGAACTCCACACCAAGCTCCTTTTGCTTTCTGAGACAGGGTCTCCTTGTGCTGCTCCAACTTCTGCCTCTGGTTCCCGATACTGTGATTACAGGGAAGTACCACCGAGGTCTGCTTTGTACCCAGAGCTTACATTGTGCTGAGTCTGCTGACAGATGCTGTCTCCTTCTGACAATCATAACCATGTTACGAGAAGGCATTTTACAAGTGCAGGAACTGTAGCTCAGAGAGACAGGGCAAACCACCTGCCAATGATCTCACAGGCAGAATTTACAATTCAAAGTCAAGATCTCATCATGTAGCACAGGCTTGCCTCATACTCAAGATCCCACTGAATTTTGGCTTCCACAGTCTTTGCACTATTAGTTTACCATAAGGCCTGGGTCAAGCCAAACCACCTAAGAGCCTTCCATTTATTGATGAAGAAACTAATACCCCATATTATATGGCTTGGATGTTATCTCTTCACTAGAACCTATGTCTCCTAAGAACCTCACTCCTAACCCCACCTAGCACCTACTGAGGGCAAATGCCATACCTCACACTCCTGCTTTGTCCCATTATCAGATCAAGGAAGTTAGGGAGGGGCACAAGGTATCAGTTTCCCAGCATGCCTAGGGACCAGCGATGTTCCAACACTAGGCTTCAGCTCCAGTGTGCAGATCCAGCCCAAGAAGAAAGGGGAGAGATTAACTAGCTCCTCCCCAAGATGTGCTTGTGCTAACAGATGCTATCTGTGTGATGACAGAAATTTGGGCAGCTGCCAAGGCTCCCATGCTGGCAGAACTGGAGGTACAGGCCTTGATCTGGAAAGCTGTCCTGAATTCACCCCTGCTGGGCAAGGCAGTCCAAAGGAATCAGAACCAGGGCAGAATGCAGGTTGTGGAGGCAGTCACAAACGCAGCTGGAGGCTTCCTGATTTTGAGCAAGGTCTCCTCATCTGCATCTCTATCAGTATAATCCTCTGGTTCTTGCTGAGACTAGTGCTCCTTCTGAGTGACTAAGGTTGAATTCCATTCTTGCCTGTTGAAATGGAAGTCTCTCCACCAGCTCACTGCTCCATGGTCCTGGGAGCAGCAGAGCCAAACTACGGAGTGTGAGTCCCTGCAGATATTCTCAAATCCAAGACTTTACTCTTGCATGTCTCAGTGACTCCATTAAAACCTTTTTTTTTTTTTTTTTGCCAGGGATAAGGAGTTGAGAAAGATCTAATTTGTTCTGATGGAAGCTCCACCTCAGCCCTTGACACCCATATACCCAAAGAATTTGGAATGTTCTGGTGGAAGCTCCACCTCAACTCCCCTCCCCCATCTCTCTCTCCCCAAACACTGCCCCCAAACACCACTCCTCCCCCAAAAGATGCTCAAGACCACTCCCACAGAGTATTTAAACTGCACCCCAGAAAACAGACACGTAGTTTTTCAGTCTCTTCCCTATCTCCTCTCTGGAGGGCCGGAAAATCATCCAGGAGCGCTTTACCCATTAAACCGGGACTTTTCTAATTCGGTTTGATTTGGTTTAATTTGGATTGCTGCGTCAGCGGAGAGGTTTATTGGGGTGCAGAAACTTTTCATAAGCCACAGCCTAAGGCACCTATTCATTTTAGCTATCTGGAAATTGGATGCTAGAGCTGAAGGAAACAGGTGCCTTAAATAAACTACCTCTAATAAAGCTTGTCTCAGGTAAAAAAAAAAAAAATTAAGCAGAGTACTAAAACACCATAATAATCATTAATTCTCTCACAGGCACCTTTTAACATGTCTCCATCTGGACAGGCCAGATCTACTTCAGATAAATGTCAACTCAAAAAAATAAAATAATAATGATTCTTTTCTCTCTAAGCTTTTTCTATGTCACCAGTATCTTGTCAGACAAAAGGTTCCCAACCACACCATGAAGGATGGACAGCTGCAGAACAAGGGACAACAGAACTTGATTCCAGGTCTCCCACCATCATCCCAGGACTTCAGAAGCTACCCTCCCCATTTCCCCAAGAGCCAACCAATGTCCACCATTAAGCCGGAAGCAGTCTTTCCCCATACCCACTCATGCACCATTCTTTTCCTTTTTTTAAAAAAAGCAAGAGTCCCGGATAATACGGATTCACAACATGCCCCCACGGTTGGGCGTGGTCGCGCATGCCCGATGGGACCTAGTCGCTTCTGCCTAGTCATTTCCGGGTCAAAACGTCTTGCGTGACCAGGACCCCGTGGCTTTGCGTAGCTGCATAAAGCGTGCAGCACAACTATGTGATCTACGCGCATGTGTGGAATAGCCACATGGGCCTGTGTGCGCAGGCGTGGCCCAGCCTTTATAAGCCGGCATCATGATTCCCGGCTCCATCTTTACTCACGTGTCTTTTCCACAGGCCTGTGCACATCTGTCTCTCTCCCTTATCTTAATAAAACTCTTGTTAGTGGATTCTGTCGTGTTTTGTGACGTTTCCTCTCAGGGTAAGAGCGCCGCAAATAACCAACAAGAGCCACAGAAACCTGCCTTACAGTGTGCTGCCTCCCAGTTTCTTGTTGTGACTTCAAATGAGAATTTTAATTAAATTTTCCTCTTAGGTTGTGAGGAGATTAAGTGGACTAATTCCAGGTCACAGAGATTGGCCCAAGGTGAATGAGCCCATCTTATCTCAAAAAGAGGACCTGTGACGCAACTTAGGGCATAAAGACACCTGTTACAAAGCCTAGTGACTCAAGTTTGATCCTTTAAACCCTCCTGAGTGGACTAAAGGAGAGACCCAACTCCACAGAAGTTGTCCTCTGACCTATGTATGCATGCCGTGCCATGTGCAACACCAACGCCCACACACAATCATGAAACTTTATTTAAGGTTTCAGAGTTTTTATTGTAAAGATGCCAGTGAGCACCGGCCTGATAGCAAGGGTCAAGACAGCAGTGTAGAGAGCCATAGTATTGTTGACTGTAACCGCAGCGGCTGGGAGGCTGTGGCAGAAGGATTGTATGTGTTTGGGGCCTGCTTAGGTATAAATTGAGACTATGTTTCAAACAGAATAGATAAATAAACAAACAAACAAACAAATAGGGTTGAGGGTGATTCATGACTTCTAGTCCTTGGGACTGAAAAAACCAAGCAATAATAATAGAATACAAGCACTGTAGTACTAGAGATGGACATCATTCCTTCATTCATTCTTCACACTGGTTTCAAATCACTCAGCAATCCTATGAGGTAAGAGCCGCTGCTCTAGTTTGCTTTCGATGACTGTGATAAAACACTCTGACCAAAAGCAACTTAGGTGAGGGAAGAGTTTATTTGCCTTACACTTCCGGGTCGCAGCCCATCACTGAGGGAAGTCAGGGCAGGAACTGAAGCAGAAACCAAGGAGGAACTCTGCTTACTGGTTCACTCTCTGACTCATGATCAGCTAGAGTTGTTACATAGCCCAGGCCTCCTTGCTTAGGAATGGTGCTGCCCACAGTGAGCTATGTCAATAAACAAGCAAGGTGACCCGCGCCCCCTCCAGACATGTTCACAGGCCAACCTGATCTTGGCTGTTGCTCAATTGAGGCTGTCTTATCAGAATGACTCTAGACTGTGACAAGCTGACAATAAGAACTAACCAGGACACCTGTTACCATACTTAGTGTTGAAGTCAGAGTGAAAAGCTACCTTCTGAAAGCCTCACAAGTAGCAAGCAGGGCTCTGGGGACAACGTGTTTTTGTTTTTCTGTTTTGTTTTGTTTTCCTCAATGAATGTGTCCTGCTGTTGAATTCACAGTCTAACTGTTGATAACAGCCAGTGTTTGCATGCATTAAACGTCCTGCAGTGTTAACAGCAGCTACCTTACATCTAGCCATTTTGTTGTTTTGGTTTTGAGTCATGGTTTCATGTAGCCAAGACTGATCATGACGCAATGTGCCCATTGTGCCCATGCTTTTACCTCCCAGCTTGTGCCACCCAGCTCTGTCAGCCTCTCCACCAGGCCCTACAAGATAGAAAAAAGTTTTCTTCAGCTGAGTGTAGTGGTTCAAACTTACAATGTTACCACTCAGGGGGGCTGAGCCTGGAGGATTATGGTGATTTTGAGATCACTTGGGGCTATATGATTTAGTTCCAAGACAATGTGGGCTATATACAAGCTCCTGTCTAGAAAAACAATTAGTATGTTTTCCTGAGTTGTTTCACTTTATAGATAAGAGAGTTGAGCCTCTGCGGGGTAAATTAGCTGCCTAGAAATCAGACATAACAATAGTTGATGAGGCTTGTTTGGAGACCTCGGTAGGAAGCAAAGCAGGCTCAGGAATTAAGGTGGATGAGAATGAAGGCTCTGATCTACCCCACTTTCTCCTCTAGTAGAGAAGACTGAGGTCTGGAGAGTAAAAAAACAGCTGCTAGGGGTTCTTAGCCTTAATATTGGACTTCACTTCCCATAGGGAACCTGAGTATACAACTTCTTGGCTCCTTTTCTCCCTTGTTGTGAGGGTGGGTGTTTAGTCTCCAAACAGAACTTCTGGATCTTCTTTGTGAAGTTTTTGGGACTTTTCCAAGGGATGTCTGTGTGAATGGATAGGGGCCAACGAGTCCTCCCCACCTAGCTGGTGATGAGCCACGATGGAAGACAAGGGTGGCTGTCATGTTTTGCATCCTCCCTTCCCAATACTGCAGAGGAGGCTGCTATGGGAGCTTGTAACATGAATTACTAAGTGGGCTTATTAATAATAAAAACCGCAGAGCCAGATATTGGGGTAAAAGCTGAAAGATCAGAGAGGCAGAGCAGCAAGCCACTATTTTTGACCCCCATGAAATCATCTGCCCAAAGAGAGCAAGCTACTCTCTCCACCCTGCCTTATCACTTCTTCTCTCCACCCAGCTCTATCACTTTCTGTCTGTCTGTCCAAACCTCCAGACCTCTGTGGTAAACTAGTGGCTAGCTCCTTCTTCTGATTTTTCAGGAAAGCCTTATTTGTTAGAGCACAAATAAAATATCACCACATTTCCCTTTTTTTTTTGTCTAAAATAATAAAAGGTTATAACTAATATAAGAAAACTATGTACAATAAGTAAAATAACTATATACAATATATACAGGCAATAAATACATCAACAATGTCTAGTCCATTTGCATTTGAAAAATTCAGAGAAAATACTCCATTATCTATCCTATCTTTGTGAATCCAAAGGATTGTATCTAATTCACCTTCTACCCTAATTTGTGTTATCAACTGAAAACTATCTTTTGATGTCTTTCAAACTTACACACTTTACACCTCTTTAGAGGGTTTCTTTTCTGAATTTGTTAACAAGGAAAACTAAGTATAACTATCTAATCTTCAACTCCCTCAGAGACCAGAGAAGGAAATAATATTGAATAAGGAGGAAGCACAAACAAGTAACTTCCAAAAAATGTGAGGAATGACAGAAACAGCTGGCTGCCTGGAAAATCACCTGAGGTTTCTCTGCAACGTTGGGGCATCCATCTTTGTCCTACAAGCCTAGCATATCTGACAGGCTCATCTGTGAAACAGGGCTTTCTAAAGGGCCTTCCTACCTTGTCTTGGCAAGGATCATCAGTCCTTTCTTTTGTGTCCTGCTTGTCCATTTTGGACAGCATATTATCAGTAGTCAATGTAAGGGCACTTTCTTGGCCACAAAGAAAGTAAACTCTATATGGAATTTTGTAGCATGAATCTTAAAAGGTCTTATGAATAAAAACAAACCCAGAGCCAGGTATTGGGGTGAAAGCTGAAAGATCAGAGAAACAGAACCAGCCACATCCAACCTCACCTTGACAACTTCTCAGCTGATCTTGTTTCCTCAGACTGAAAGCCTCTGAATCCTCATCCAAATGGATCTCGGATGTACTGCTGCTAAAAGCCTAAATGCTTAAAAAGACTCTAGTTTCTGGTCTTCATGCCTTATATACATTTCTGCTTCATGCCATAACTTTCTGGGATTAAAAGTGTGTGTCTTTCCCAAGCAAACACATGAGATCTCAAGTGCTGGGATTAAAGGTGTGTGCCACCACACCTGGCTCTGTTCCTAATGTGGCCTTGAACTCACAGAGATCCAGACGGATCTCTGCCTCCCAAGTGATAGGATTAAAGGTGTGTTTGCCACGATTTTCTGGCCTCTATGTCTATCTAGTGGCTGTTACGTTCTCTGACCCCAGATAAGTTTATTAGGGTGCACAATATATTGGGGAACACAATATCACCACAGAATTTCTTCAGTGACCATCATTTTCCTCTGAAGTAGATTGGTGCTGTCAGGAGCAGACGTGTCTCATACTCATAAAAAAAAGAAAAGAAAAGAAAAAAATCTGTTATTAAAACATCTTAAATGCCATATTCTGTAGATCTCTTAAGTATTTGAAGATGACCTGTCCACCTAAAATATCTCTGTTAGACCCTGAAAACATACCTAACACGACTACAAGTTTGATTGTAGTGACTGACTACTAACTTTCATCAGGCAAGCTTTATTGGGGTACACAATATACCACCACAAAGAGCTGGGTCTTTTCTGAACAGCTGAACATCCTGGACCATCCAAGACAGCTGCAGGTACTTTGTGCTAAGTCCTCAGGTACTTCTTTTTCTGCCTCCCAAGGGGTGTTCAGAAACTGCTCTTCCTGTCAGATTTGCCTCTGGGAAAGGAGTCACATACTCAAAAGCCATGTATACTTCATCCCTGTATTAGCATTCTTATTTGAAATATCTATGGACATGATACCTTTTTGTAGGCAACCTTCACATATTGAAATTTGTTATTTGCACCTGGAGAAATTTTAACTAGATTCTGGAGTGAGGGGCTCCTATCCTTTCCCAGGTGTCCCAATGTCCCTTTCTTTTCTATTATGTCCCATTTCTTCCTCAGGCCATGCTTCTACCCTCAGACCTTCTGTTCTCTTTTTTCAAACTTATGTTCCAGAGCCTTGGAAGAAGTGATGTGTTCTTGATTCTTTTTTGAGATCTGGACTACCATGCCAATGCAATAGTTATTTGTTCTCCATAGTTAACATGTCTCTCCATCAGCAACCACAGTGCACTGTAAGAGGTGTCCTCCTGCACAACTCAGGCAGGCAGAGGTAGTGCTCTGTGGGTATAAGAATAAATCTTCAGAAGGAAATTTGTCAACTGCTCACATCTACTCAACAAAATAATAGCAGTTGCTGGCACCTTGGATCACCCCACCATAAGTTTCTGTCATGGCCTACTTTAGCAGCTGTGAATTCTCCTTTGTAGTAGGGACTTAAATCCAATCTGAAAGTTGTTGGTTGTACCCACAATAGTCCATTCCCACTATTGCATCAGCTGGCACATCTTGTCTTGTATATTGATAGCGTAGCATGAACTTTTGGTGACAATTCTCCCTCAGCAGCCCACATTCTATGATTAAGCCAGCCAGTACCTTGCAGTCAAGCTAGGCCTGTGCATTGATGAAGATGGGGTGGCAGCCAAGTAGCTAAGCACTGCTATTCTTGATAGAATTCCCTACACTTGAGGTTGATGAGGATGTACCGTACACGGAAGAAGTAGATTAGAGTTCCACTGGGAGCCTTGATTGGTGCTGACCCACCTGGCTGTCTTATGATGGTCAGAAGTTGTGTATGTGTGTGTGTTTGTGTGTTTCTCCTATCTTATCCTTGTGTCTTAAGGCAGGGAAATCCTATCCCTCACATGACAGCAAGGATGAATGTTGTATATTGTGTGGTTTGGGGTAACTGGGAGACAAAATGCAGCCAAATTCCTAAGGACTATACATCATCTCTGCATCAGGTGATAACATCCCAGAACCCAAATATGAGGGCTCCCAAGTCAAGGGGCTTTGGGGTACAGAGCCCAAGGGGCAAATGGTATAGTCAACAGTGAGTAAGAAGAACATTTCTAGGGGTAGAGATAAGGGTGAGATAGGGAATCTGGGAAGATCATGGTATCTCAGGAACATGGAATTACAATATGAAAAGAACCAAATGTACAAAAAACATCAATAGTCTACAACTTGACTTGGGAAACTGGTGAAGGGGACCAACACACAGCAGGGACTCCCTCCCGGACCCTGGGTTAGGCACAAACCACAGCCAAACACCTGTTCTCACAGAAAGACCCTTCATTAAGTGGGGAAGAAAAGTTAAAGTGGCTGCTTTCTGACTCACGCAGAAAAATGCCAGCAAATGACCTTGCAGGTGAAATTTTTAAGAGGAGAAGAAGGGGAGGTCTGTGTTAGGATGGGCTAGGATGTGAGTAAAGGAGATAGGGGATAAGGGAGACTGGGAAGGGGACAAAGGAATGGGGAGGGGTATTTGTCCCGGAGGACAATGGACTGCCTCTGGACAGAGAGGAGACAGACAGGGCACATAGTCAAATGGTGATTTATAAAAGTAATGGGGGAAACCTCGTGTTAGGATGAGGCATTTAATTTTAAATGGGCATGTTCATTAGGTGAACTAAAGGGAGCTTTTGATTGCTAGACTTTAATGCTTTGATAGCTGGACCTTGGTAGTCAGCCTCAGAAGGAGGAAGTGGCCAAATAAGGGAACAGAACTTGGTGGCTAGCTTTAGGAGTGTAATCTAATAGTTTTTGGCAAGGCAGAGGGAATGGAGAAGAAGAGCAAGGCCTGCCAGAGCCATGCTTGCCACATTCGAGCTAGACAGAGTCCCTTCAACTGTGATTTCTAGACTGTATATGTAGGGGTAGCAGAAATGGGGAACAGGTTCAAACCAGACTGATGGAGGGTATCTTGGAAAAGTAAAATCTGAGGAACCAAGTTATCAAGAGACACGGCAATTATAACTTAGTTTTGGGTGCCCCCCTGTCATAGAGATGGAAAAGGAAAACCTGAGGTCCAGGGGTACAGATACTGCCCGTGCCAAAGATTCAGAAAAAAAAGGGAGATCCAGTGCTTTGAGCATTTTGTTAGATGTAGTCACAAGTGTCCTATGCTGGGTCACAAAAATCAAGTATCAATAGAGGGCTTTAAGACTAAGAAATCAAGGCATTTGGTGGGACTGTAGAATTGAGATGGAATGATTTAGAGGAATTAAGGGACCTCTGTAAGGAAAGTCCTCTTGAGAGATTTGGAGACTTGGAAATGTAGAAGTGCAGGGGAAGCTCCAGTACAAATAAAATATCACCATAGAAATGTGATTTTATTTGTATGTTAATAAATAAAGTTGCCTGGGGGTCAGAGCTAACAACAAGCCATAGCAGAAGCCAGGCTGTGGTGGCACACACCTTTAATCCCGATCACATGACAGGCAGATCTCTGTGTGTTCAAGGATACAGCCAGCATGGAGACACACACCTTTAATCTCAATACCAACCATAGAAGACCTGGAGGTCTGTATAGACGGGCAGTGACGAGGAGGTCATGTGGTTGGGTTTACAACCAATGAGAAGGCAGAACAGAAAGTCAATAAAAAGACAGATACACAGGGAGTAGGTCTCTTTCTGAGGGGAAGGACGACAGCGGCAGCAAAGGGTAAGAAAGGGTTTTTATTATCAGCTCTTAGCTACTACTCTGACCTCTTGGGCTTTTAACTCTGCATTTGGCTCTGTGTTTTTTATTTAATAAGACTGTTACATCTACAAGTTAATATACTAAAAATGGCCCTCCTACCTGTCTTAGTTAGAGTTACTATTGCTATGATGAAATGCCATGACCAAAAGCAAGTAGGGGACATAAGGTTATGTCCCTTACTGGCTTACTTAGCCTGCTTTCTTATAGATCTCAAGACTGCTAGTCCAGTGATGGCCCCACTCACAATGGGCTTAGCCATCCCACACCAATCACTTATTAAGAAATGCTCTGTTGGCCGGGCGGTGGTGGCGCACGCCTTTAATCCCAGCACTCGGGAGGCAGAGCCAGGCGGATCTCTGTGAGTTCGAGGCCAGCCTGGGCTACCAAGTGAGTTCCAGGAAAGGCGCAAAGCTACACAGAGAAACCCTGTCTCGAAAAACCAAAAAAAAAAAAAAAAGAAAAGAAATGCTCTGTAAGGTTGCTTACAATTGAGACTCCCTCTGCTCCCATAACTCAAACTTGTGTCAAGTTGACATAAAATTAGCCAGTATACTACCAAAAGCAGTCTATAATTCAACATTATCCACATCAAAATTCCAACACATTTTTTTTTTCACAGAAATTGAAAGGCTACTTTTCAGCTTTATATGGTAACACAAAAACCCAGGATACTAAAACAATCCTGAATAATAAAAGAATTGCTGGCAATATTACCACTTCTAATCTCAAATTGTACTATAGAGCTGTAGTACTAAAACTGTATGGCACTGGTTAAAAATCAGACATGCAGATCAATGGAACTGAATTGAAGTTCAGACATAAAAAACAAAATACCTGTGGACACCTGATTTTTTTTTATAAAGAAACCAGAAATACACACTGAAAAAAGACAACAAATTCAACAAATAATTCTGGTCAAACTGGATTGCTGTATGTATAAGTATACAATTAGATCCATATTTATCACCCTGCATAAAACGTAACTCCAAATGGATCAAGGACCTCAACATAAGGCTAGATCTGCTAAATCTGACAGAAGGTAAAGTGAAGACTAGTCTTGAACTTGGCACAAGAAGAGACTTATTGAACAGGAAAACAATAGTGTAGACATGAAGGTTAATAATCTGGACCTTATGAGACTGAAAAGTTCATGCTTCTGCATGAACACCATCACTGGACAAAGTGGCTGGCTACACAACGGAAAAGATCTTCATGAACTACACATTCTATTGAATGTGGCTAATGATGGCTCATGTCTAAAATACATAAAGGACTAAAAAAATGGACATCAAGAAAATATTCCAACTGAACAATGGGGTACTCAACAAAACACAGAATTCTCAAAAGATGAAACACAAACAGCTGAGCAATACTTACAGATATGTTCCACATCCTTAAAAATCAGTGAAATGCAGATCAAAACTACTTTGAGATTTCATCTTACACCAGTAGGAATGGCCAAGATCAATAAAACAACTGGCAGCCCATGATGGCAAGGATATGTTGTAAGGGAAACACTTGTCCATGGGTGGATGTGCAAAAACTTGTACAGCCACTATGGAAATCACTGTGGTGTTCCTGTCTCAAGAATCATCTACACTACTCTTTGGCATATACCAAAAGGACTGTATACAATGGTAACACTTGCTCATCCATGTTCATTGCTCATCTACTCATAATAGCCAAAAATTGGAAACAGCCTAGATGTCCATCAACAGATGAATGGATAAAGAACATGTGATACATATACACAATGGACTAGTATTCTGCTGTTTAAAAAAAGAATGAACTTTGCAGTTAAATTGATGGAGCTAGAAAAAAAATAATTTTGCATGAGTAACCAAACCTCAGCTGATGTCAAGACACCTTCTTGTTTTTTAAAGCATATGAGAGAACAACCTACATGATGAAGTTCAGCTGTCAGCACAAGGTATAACTGAGCCACCTCTGCAACTCAGCTTCTGTGTAAGGACACACTTACTAAAAGATTTCAGCTCAGCATTGCTGGCGTCTCCTTAATCACCCCTAATTTCTCAGCTCCAGCTTGCCAGCATCAATTGTCCCAGTAAATCAAAGATTTTACTTCAGTGGTGCAGGTCTCATTAGTCATGGCTGATTTTTCAGCCCTACCTGAACCTATTGGAATGGATATTTTTACCAAATAAACCAAATAAAAAATTAAAAACTTAAGTGGAAAAAAATCTCTGACTTGATTTGGAAAGGAAAATTGAGACTTCGTCAATTAGCAGGAATAGACCCAGCAGAAATTGTTTTACCTTTAACTAAGGAGGACATTGAAAAATTATGTACAGAAAGTGAACCTTGGCAAAGAGCTTGCAGTAATTATTTGGGAGAAATTAACAGCAAATATCCCAAAAGCGATAGAATTGATCTTATAAAGAGAGCTGATTGGATCTTGCCTCGAATTGTATGGGAAAAACCCATATCTGGAGTTTGTACATTTTATACAGATGCCAACAAACAAGGAAAGGCAGGTTACAAATCAGAAAATTTAAGTAAAGTGGTTCAAAGTCCTTATAATTCAGTTCAAAATTCAGAATTGTATGCTATTCTGTTGGTATTAATGGATTTTTCAGGACCTCTCAAAATAATAACTGACTCTCAGTATGCTGAAAGAGTAGTATTACATATTGAGACTGCAGAATTTATCCCTGATGCTTCAGAATTAACTTCACTATTTATTCAATTACAAGATACAATCAGGAAAAGGAGTCATCCTTTATATATAACTCACATCAGATCCTATACTGGTCTGCCAGGCCCTCTAGCACAAGGCAATGATGAGATTGATAAATTATTGATAGGAAATGTGCTGGAGGCCTCAGAATTTCATAAAAAACATCATGTCAATAGTAAAGATTTAAAAAAGGATCTTTCCATAACCTGGCAACAAGCCAAAGAAATAGTAAAGAAATGTCCTACTTGTTCCTTCTACAATGAAACACCATCACCAGCAGGATGTAACCCAAAGGGTACTCAGAGGAATGAAATCTGGCAGATGGACATGTTTCACTTTGCAGAATTTGGAAAATTGAAATATGTACACCATACCATCGATACTTATTCAGGATTTCAATGGGCAACTGCTTTGAGTTCTGAAAAAGCTGATTCTGTAATCACTCATTTGCTAGAAGTTATGGCCATCATGGGTATACCTGCACAAATCAAAACTGACAATGCTCTATCATATGTCTCTGTTAAAATGAAACAGTTTTTTGCTTATTACAATATAAAGCATATTACAGGCATACCACATAATCCTACAGGCCAAGCAGTTATAGAAAGATCAAACAGAACTCTAAAGGATATTTTAAATAAACAGAAAGGGGTAATAAAAACCCCCAGAAATAGACTGCATAATGCTCTATTAACTTTGAATTTTCTCAATGCCAATGAGAAAGGAACAACAGCTGCAGAGAGACATTGGATAATAGTAAAAACTACAGAATTAAATCAGCCTATATACTTTAAGGATTGCTGACCTCAGAATGGAAATCAGGATATGTGTTACGTTGGGGACAAGGTTTTGCTTTTGTTTCTACAGGAGAAGATAAGCTGTGGATACCATCAAAATTGATAAAGGTTCGATTTGAACAAGAAACCTCTTAATTAGAGGAGGTAATAGTTCATCAACCAGCATAACCATCAATTTAAACTAACTTATACCATTAACACATGCCTTTTCATTTAATCAGGTAATAACTTGCCAAAAGGGAACATCCCCAAAATTAGTCTTGGGGAAAGGTTTTTGTTTTTGTCTTTTAGGAGAATGAAGGTTAAGGAATCTGAAGAACACTGGACAAATGAGACAACTGAAGAAAAGGGACAAATCATCTATCCCAGAAAACAGAATAAAATGGCCTATTGTTATATCATCTATAAAATTTTGTAAGTCTTCCTAAATGTTTGTTTCTGCTCTTCTCTAAAGACATTTAACACTATTGGTCTTCTTGTTGTCCCAGTTCAATTAAAATTTAAAACTGACTTTGGAGTTGGAGAATGGGTTTCTCCTTCTTTAAACTCAAGCATGTTGTTAAAAGGAAAATGCAAACTCCCTGTATCATGCCAGAAGAAAAGAGCCATCTTCTGCTATGGGACAGGAGAAAAGCCAAATTAATTAAGGGACTATTCTATTACTAATCTCAACTCTTTGATTCTATTCTGATTCTTTAAACTTTTCTTAAAGTATGAATTTTATATCAAAATTTACAAGATTAATATATAAAGATATATATATATATACATTTTAAACTTTGTTAAGATATGAATGGTCATATAGAGTACTAACTAATTCTAGAAAAAAAGGCTTCAATTAGCTGCATATATATGTCTTTGTGTTTGAGTCTCTTATCAGTTTTCTGCAGGAAATCACGGCCAGGCCTAACATCAACTGAAGTCTCCAGGAAGAAGATGGGGCCCCACAACAACAATTCCATGTGGACAATAATAATATCACTAAGCTGACAAACATCATCTACAGATCAGCTTTGAACTACAAAGTGCTCAGAGCAATTTTGAGAGGGCTAGCTGAGATGATCCAGTCTCAAAGACTACTTGAATATGGATTTGAGATAAACCCTGAACTTTAGCATTATATACAGACTGGATAACGAAGGATATAGTTACCTTTCCTAGAATTTGATAATTAACCTAAAATTTTTCTTTTCAGGATAAAGATACCTTTGCCCATACCCAACAGGAAATAATTTTAAGAATATGACGCCCACATTCCCAAAGAGGTGGTGTGAGGCGGGTGGTTTTTTTTTTTTTTTTTTTTTTTTTTTTTGGTCTTTTAATGGGTTTTGGGTCTGGGATAATTTTCATTGTTTAGGGGGGTTGGTTACAAGTTGTTGTCAAGGGTTAGGAAAAGGGCTAAGCAAAGGAGATTAGATTTAAGGTTCTTGTTTAAAAAAAAAAGAAAAGTAAAGTAAAGAGAAAGACAATTACTAGTTTTAAATACTTTACATTGGATTGGATTGTTTTATATTGTATACAAATTATATATATTGAAATTGGTATTGTTAGAAAATGCTATATGTATATTTCTAACTGTATTTATACCGTTCATTTAACAATGTAATACAATTTTCTGATCCTTGAATGTTATTATTACCAACTATTAGGATATAAAGAAATGAAAGTTAGTAGTTAGACATTATAATAGAACTTGTAGTCATATTAGGTATGTTTTAAAAGTTGAGCAGATATATTTTAGATAGACAGGTCATCTTCAAACCCTTCAGAGATCTACAGAATATGGCATTTAAAATGTTTTAATAACTCAGAAAATTTTTCTTTTTTCTTATGACTATGAGATATGTCAACTTCTGGCAATACCAATCTACTTCAGAGAAATATGGGCATTGAAGAAACTGCATATGGAGTTAACTTTCATTGTGGCAAAAGTTAGCCACTGGACAACAAGGTAACCTCAAATCAACTGTTGACAAACAGGACAGACAAGACAGAAAACAAAGGACTACTGATTCTTGCCCAAACAAGTGTGGTTACGTTTTTATCAAAAGGCATCTTCTAAGGCCAGGACAATATGGCACCATCCCTGAAGTGGCCTTCACAATCCAGAAAAGGTACAGTGCCCTTTTCTTCGAAGGCAGCTGAACAGGCAGTGGGCCGATGGCTTCTGATGTGCAATGGAACAGCAGCTGAAGCAGTTATTCTTGAAGAGTAACTAAGCTCACGCCTCTCAATAGTAGAATGGCATTTAATAGAGGGATGTGGAGAAGACCGGGATGCTGAGATAAAGCCACATACACACATAGCCAAGAAGAATGGACAGCTGAATTCAAAAGACATCAACAATTTCCAGAATTTAATATCCTGAATCATGACAGGACACTAGTGGAATTCAGGTGTTTCTTGTATATAGACTGCTCTCACTCAATGTGAGGTTGAACTGTTGACCTTGTGTACATCCTACTTCACAAATGAGTCTGTCAGATACGCTAAGCCTATAGGCTGAAGATGATACCCCAACACTGCAGAGAAACCTCAGGTGATTGTCCAAGCAGCTGGCTGTTTCTGTCAACTCAAATTTTTTTGGAAGTTGTTTGCATGTACTTCCTGCTTTTATTTTTGTTAGGTAATATTATTTTCCTTCTTGGGTCTCTGAGGGAGTTGAAGATTAGTTAGTTATAGTTGAAGACTAGTTAGGATAGAAAGTGAATTAGGTACATTTTGGACTTACCAAAATAGGATAGGTAATGGAATTATTTTCTCTGAATTTGTCAAATACAAATGGACTAGACATTGTTTATAACCTTTTTCCTTTTTATTAAAATAGAAAAGGGAAAATATGGTGGTATTTTATTCGTACTGAAATGTGATTTTAATTGTATGTTAATAAATAAAGTTGCCCGGGGGTCAGAGCTAATAGCAAGACATAGCAGTGCTGGGCATTCGTGGCGCACACTTTTAATCCCAGCACTTGGTAGGCAGAGCTAGGTAGATCTCTGTGTGTTCAAGGATACAGCCAGCATTGGAGACACACGCTCCAATGTGTGTCTGGAGGTCTGTACAGACAGGCAGTGACGAGGCAGTCATGTGGTTGGGTTTACTACCAATGAGAAGGCAGAACAGAAAGTCTATATAAAGACAAACAGACAGAAAGTAGGTCTCTTTCGGAAAGGTCTCTTGGCTGAAGAGGCTAGCTGCAGCAGGTGGGTAAGGCTCTTAGCTCTGATCTCTTGGCTTTCGTCTTTGCATTGGTTCTGTGTTTCTTATTTAATAAGACAGTCAGTTACATCTACACAGACCCATAGATTTTTTTATTCAAGGTATCAAATGGCCCTGATAGAGCCCTTAAACTTCCCTCTAAACTTCACAGGTTGGGCCTCCATCATCTGCACTACATTCAGCATTATCTTCCAAGCTCTGATACAACAGGCCACTGAGCTATCAACACTCAATGGCTTTTCTACCTCAAAGTTGCAAAGTCTTTCTCTGATCCTCCACCAGACAATGTTTTCAGGTCTGTCTCAGCACTCCATACAAACCTGGCTCCCATTTTTTTCTTAGGAGGGTTATTATTACTGTGATCAAACACCATGACCAAAACTATCTTGTGGGGGGAGGGTTTATTTTGCTTATATGTCCATATCACAGTTTATAATCAACAGAACTCAGGTCAGGAGCTCAAGCAGGGCAAGATCCTGGAGGCAGGAGCTGATGCAGAAATCATGGAGGGGTGCTGCTTACTGGCATGTTCCTCATGGCTTCCTCAACCTACTTTCTCATAGAACCCAGACCAGTAGCTCAGGGGAGGGGGTGATGCCAGCCACAATGGGTTGGGCCCTCCACCTACTTTTACTAATTAAGAAAACAGGCTAGCCTGCTAACAGCCCAATCTTATAGACTCATCTTCTCAATTGTGTTTCCTGCTAGGTTTGAGCTCTTTCCTTGGCTTCCTTCAATAGACTGTCTATTGACAGTCAAATAAGGCTTTCCTCTTCAAGTAGCTTTTGGTCATGTTTTTTTCCCTAACACAATAGTAGCCCTAGAGCTAGGGCTTTATCTCATTGCAGTAAAAACAACTGACAATGGCTGGAGGGGGTATGGAGAAAAGGAAACTCTCATTCACTCTTGGTGGAATTCCAAACTGGTGCAGCCACTATGCAAATCAGTGTGGGGAACTCTCAAAAAGATTAAAAAACAAATTTACTATGTGATCCAGCTATATAACTTCTTTCATATGCCTAAAGTCTTAACATCCTTTTCCACAGATAATTGCTCAGCATTTTCATTACTGTTTTATTAAAAATAGCTAGGAAATGGAAACCTACATGTCCTACAACCAAGGAATGGAAATGACAATGTGGTACATGACCACTGTGGAATACTACTCATCCACAAAGAAAAACGAAATTATGAAATACACAGGTGAATGCATAGCACTAAAAACAACATCAAACTGAGTTAGTAGCTCTGATGCAGAAACAGAACTGTAGAATGTGGTCTCTTCTCTGAGGCTCCTAGTTTTAAATCTTCAGGTATGAATACATATCCTGGTGTCATCACAGACACCCAGAAAAAAAAAAGGGATCATTCCATGGTAGGATGTGGAGGAACAATAGAGAGGGGAGCAGCAGCCTACAGCATCTCCACCACGCTGTGTAAGGCTGGTGCCAAATCTCTGCTGCTGAATGTGGAAGATGGGCCACCCCAGGACCTAGCTATGAGTGTAAGAGACATATTCTCTGCCCTGCAGGGCCTCTCACTCACAACAGAGTTAGGTACTTTCAATGAAGGACCCCTGCAGGGTAAAGTGTTGGGGTTAGGTTGGTAATGTAACTCTGTTGACAGAGTGCTTGTCTAGGATGGAAAGAGCCCTAGGTTCAATCCCCAGCACCACAGAAAGTAGCATTTACCTGTTATTTGAGCACTTTGGAAACAGAGGCAGGAAATCCAAAATTGAAGGTCTTCTTTTTCTATATATCAAATTTCAGGCCAACCTATGCTACACGAGGTCCTACCTAAACCCCTCTACAGCTCAAAACTGCTGGGGTAGGACAGGACCACTTCTTACAAACCAACACCTTACCTTGAGCTGGTATTTACCCTCTGAGCCAGTTTTCTAAGGTGGTCAGTCTCAAGAAGCCCAGGCATGGACTCAGATAGGAGTGAATCAATGAAGCTAACTGATGGACAACAATGCCATAGTGAGGGCTGTGAGAACCCAAAGAGCCATGCCTCAGCATCTGCCTGCACTCAAGTCCACCCAATATCATAGCACACAAACATATGAAAGGACCAAGCAGATGCCATAACTGGCTGCTCAGTCTTCTCTCAGAGATCAGGCCTCAATTTCAGTTTCCTGAGACTTGAGCAAGCAGTTTCTGGGAGGACCATGAACAAAAGACATAGTCCTTGCAGTAGCTCCCTTTCTGCATGCACTCTGACTGCTCAAAGTTCAGCCAGATGTTTACTTTCTGGGGCCCCTCACCAACTTAGAGTTATGTGCAGTACGTGCTTGGCCAGCCAGCCCCCATGGTGGCTCAAGGACAAAGCCTGGGACTTGTGCTGGACTGCCCCCAAAGCAATAAATTGTAACCACCAACCAGTAAAAGAGAACAGAGATAGAAATAAACCAATCCGAGTTGCACCCGTGCAAAACTCCCCCACCCACCCTGAAGGGCTTGTGGATTTTGCCTTTAAAAAGCTAGCCACACAAAGAAAAAGTAAGTTCCTCCTGGCCTCACGACTATGAGTGAGTGCTTTGGATCGAGCTTCCCTGTCCGCGGCTTGTAAACAAACAGAAATAAACCATGCTGTTGCATTCTGAACCTAAGGTCTGTGGTGAAGTCTTTGGGGTCCCTATCTGGGCATAACATTTGGTGCGTTGGCCGGGAACCCCAGAGACCCCACCAGGACCCTCAAGTGTCCAGAGGTTTATTGACATCTACCGGTAAGAGCGCTCTCTGTTTGTCTGTGTCTGTCATGTTACTGTTGTTTTGTACCGGTCGATCGATTTGTACTTTGCAGGCTCGATTTGTACTTTGCAGGCTCTCACTGGGACAGACGTGTCCGGACAGTGATCCTGGAAGGGAAAGAGAGACGTCTCATTCCCTGATTTGGGCAAGAGACCTCTTGGTCTCGAGCCATTTGAGGCCACCTCAGAGGTGACCATTTGGTTTAGGAGCATCTTTGGGTATCTTCCCCCACGGTGGTGGGAGGAAGTGCCACTTTGTATTTTGTCCCGGGAATTTGTCAGAGCCATTTTGTGGGGTTTTTTTGTATGTTTTGTTGTGATCATTGTTACTTTACTCTCTCTTTCTCTTCCAAGAAAAAAAAAAAAAGGTGCATGTCTGACTGACAGGGATGTGGAAGCCCCTGATGTCTGTTTGATTAAGGACAGAGGTCCTCGAGTCTGGATTGTTTTTGGTGTGATTGAGCCTGGAGGGTCACTCCCCCCAGAGCACATCAGGCTGTCATTGTTCTTGGAGCTTTGTTGGTTGTCTTGTTGGGGCAAAGTTTTTCGTGTGCCCTTGGTCTTGTATGTAATGTGTTAATTGTTCTCATTGTTGACTTGACTGTGACGGACGCTATGGGACAGTTCCTTTCTTCTCCTCTATACCTTTGCCTAGCCCACTGAAAGGATGTGCGAGCCACAATAGAGGGAACTGGGTCCCCCACCCCCACTCCCCGACTGAACTGAGATAAACAGGTAGCTCCTGCCAGGTGGGGCTTGCATTCTGCACGAGGGGCTTGCTGGCTGTGAATGAGGCCATCGTCTCGGTGCTAATGTACCGGTACTTGGATTGTCTGTGTAAATGTTATTTGTTTCTGTCTACTAACCTCCCTTATTTTCCTAGAGGAAGAGGAGGAGAGAGAGGCATAGCAAAGGCCACCTCCCTCCCTCCGTAGCTCCCTTGCTATCAGGACTGCAGCCAGCTGGCTGCTCTCAGGAGGGTGGGGTGCGTGCTCTCGGTACAGGCGGGCAAAGACGGGAGCTCTGGACAGGGCAATGGGGACTGCCTGCAATTGACAAAAACTGTGTGAACACTGAGCAGAGAATCTGACTTTAGTCAGAGGAGTTAACAAAAACTTTTTTTTTAGGAACACTGGCAGTCAAGGACACGCTCTATGCCCACTGCTCCCCCTCCCTCCCTTTACTGTGATAACTTCAAGGTCTCTTCTGCCGGCCAGCAGCTTCTCTTGTTAACCCTTCTCTGTCCTGGTATTGCTTAAAAAGAAATGTTAAATTACTAGTTCAAGATACTGGGAAAATTATGCTTTTGTTTCCACAGGAAAAATAAAAATTTACATGGTGTGAAACCTCAATAACCCCCCTTCCTCTATCCCCTACAGACAAAGAGGAGCCTAAACCAGGATTCCTAAGTGTAGATAAGAAGTTAGACCCCTTTTTCCCAGGTGGCTTTATCAGCTACAGAAACTTAGAAAAACACAGAGTCAGAATATATGGCCATCTGGCAGAGGCTAAGTGGTCATAAAACATCCCAAACTTCTCGAACCCCGGAGACAGCTCGTAAAACTCCTAGACATGGTTGTTTAACTAGCCTCACAAAGAAAGGGTGTGCTCCTTCCAGTCTCCCTGCTGTGTGTGAGAGATTTGGAACAAGCCCCCTGCCTGGGCTTGTAAACTTTGACTTCATCTGAATAAACCTTGCTTTTTGCATTCTGTACCTAAGTCTCCCAATGGCTTCTTTGGGGGCGAACTGGGCATAACAATGGGTTTTGGTCATTTACATTCAGTGGGTTACAAATACTTGCCATCATTTAAGAGAATTGGTTTCAAATTATTGTTGGTTAAGATAAAATATAATATTTTTATAATAATACGAAGGCTTGAGATATGAGGATAAAAGTTTAAATAAATGTTTTTTTGGTTTGAGAAAGCAGTTTAAGATATAAAAATTTAAAGGCTTAAGCGTGTCATGAGGATTTAAATATATGATATTTTGGGTCTAAATAAATAGTTTGAGATATAGAACTTTAAAGTTTAACTTTAAAGTTTAAATAAATTATAAGATTTAAATAAAGTTTATACAGGATATAAGATATGTAAGTTTGTAAAAATTCTCTTGTTAGATCTGTGTTAAGAAATCTTTAGGTGTTTGCTAAGTTAAATATATGCTAATGGTAGCCCTGTATAAGTTTGTAAAATAGATCTATAGAGTTCCTTTAAGAATACAAGCTTGCAAGAAGAATCTAAGGTAGTCCTAAGACATGTAGTAATAAGCTTGTAAGAAGTAAAGATGCTAGTTGTAAATGTAAGTTTAAATAAGAAATATGAGTATATAAGAAGAAATATATTTGCTAAAGTAGTTCTATAGTTTCCTTAAGGAATATAAATAAGTAGATGTTAATACGTTATATGTGAGTTTGTAAAATGTAAATGTTAAATGTGAATCTATTCTTAATATATATATGGTTGAAAGAACCTGAGACACAGAAGGAAGTGTCCTAGTAGACTGCAAAGTAGTCAGTCTGAGTAGTTTTCAAAAGTTCCAGAAGCCGCTAAGAAGCTAAGAATGGCGGACGCCAGAACCAGCACAAGGCATCCACAGCTGAGAACCGTGGAAAATCGACACAACACAGAAAAACCTGAGCTAACATCAAAAACGGTGCGGTTTAGAATACTACTGTACCTAAAAAGGTCTCTGGCTTAAGAATAAGTTCAGAGACGCTTGTTTGAACAAAAATTGTTAACTGCAAAAAGTTTTGGTTAAAAAAAAAAAAAAATCTCTTCATATTTTGAAGTGAAAGCCTAATACCAGAATTTATTTCTTGTTTGAACTTTTTGAACTTAAAATGAGATAAAACTACAGAAAGATTTTGGTTCTGGATTTCTTCATATTTGGAAGGCTAGTACCAGAATTTATCATTTGAATTTAGGACTTAATGAACTGAACAATAGATTTCATTGCAATGGGACAATTTTGAGTTTACTTACAGTAATGACCCAGAAACTGTTTTCTGGGACTGGTTTTGTTACAAATGGAACTGTTTAAATGGAAAAGTTTGGGTTTTCTAATTAGGCTTGAGATTTTGTTTAAAAAAAATTATAAAAAAAAAATTAATTAAGTTAATATTAAGTTAATATTCCTTAGTCTAATTTCAAAAGTTGTTTGAGTGGATTAATGTCATGTTTTTGTTAGTAAGAAATGCAAATGGGGTATACTAAGAGACTACTTTTAAAGTGTAAAGAGTTTTATTCTTTTGGATATTTTGCTAAGTTTTCAAAGTGTTAATGGTTAGATTGAGAAGATTGCTTTTCAATATGGGTTTATAGGAATTGTATAAGTTTGGGTTCCTCTAACTAGGTTTGAGATTTTGTTTAAAAAAAAGGAGTTATGAGATTCAATTATGTTTGCAGAAACCTATTGATATTAATGTACCCTGGTTTTGTGGAGTTAAAGAAATATTTAAGTTTGATGTGAATACATTGTTTTTCCTAAGTTCTGTTAGCAAGAAAATTCAAATGATTGAGTTAAAGTTGTAAGACGGAGAAAACTGTTAACTATATTTAGCACCATATATGCTAATTCAAATGGTTCTGTTAAGAGTTTGCTTTGAGTTGTAAGATTGAGAGAATTGTGACTATGTATAGCAATATTTATGTTAACCTGTTAATGGTAATGATGAAGCTAAGGGATTCTTTAAGTTTGTAGTCACCTTAAGAGTTTATGGTTTAGAAAGGGCTTGAGGTAGCTAAGACTACTGTAGTCACCTTGGACCTAATTCAACAGAGAAATGCCATCTTTATCATCATCTACTCCCATACTGGGAGGTGTAACAGCTATGGAGATTGCTGTAAGCCATTAATAGTTATTTTTTATATATATATATTAAGAAAGGGGGACCTGTGGGAGCCCGTTGTCGGGTTCCTCGTGGCTTTACCCAGCAGGTCTGCATAGAGGATGATTAGACCACGGGCCTAAGTGCAGGTGTCTGGGATGGTCTGCACTTGGCTGTGCTGGGGGAGGAGGTCTTTTGCTCCACCCCTTGACTTCTCTATAAAAACCCTGGGGCAGAGACAGTCGGGCCGTTGGAATAGGTTCCAGGCCCTCTCGAGGCTATCCTTTGTTTTCTATCTGTTTATCTCCGCGAGATTCTCCGCAATGGATCCTTCTATCTAATATTTCCTGCTGCTCGCACTCAAGAAAACTCTGGGGAACTGTGGGGGTGGTTGGGTAAATGCCCCACAGTTGTTAGAATACGTAAAAGCAAGATATAAAGGTCTGAGGATAAAAAAGGCTTAAATAATGATTTAAAAAAAATGACTTGAGATATATAAAAAAAATGAAACATGTTTCAGATTTCTTTGTCTTGCTATTCTGCTGTTACATTGAGGCTCCAAAGGGTCATAGTTGTAAAAATGTCTGTCTACTCTACAGGTATGAATGAAAAATGTGGCCACATGTAAGTTTGGTTTTGAATGTCTGAGTTTGCATGTCCTTTGTGTTAAGGAATACAAGTTAATACTAGTCATCTGGCTATTCAGATACTAGTTTAAAGCATAAACTGTTCTATTTAAATAAAAAAAAAAAACTAAGAGGTATATTTGACTAATATATCTATAGGAGAACAAATTGGCCTGGTTATTGTTACCAAACTTAGAGATATTTTCAAGATTAGGCCTAGATTTGTTTGGCTCAGATACATTTAATAGATAATGGTCCTCAAACCTGTCAAAGATCTGATGAATATGGCATTTACATTATTTGATAAAAAGCTTACTATAGCAAACAGAGACTCCGAGCTCCCCAGCTCCTAGAAATGACTCCCAAGGTCTCCAAAGAAGATATGGAACAATGACAAGAAGATGCCACCTGAACTGCGGACAACACCGACCACTGGGCAAGACGCTCTGACTCAACACCTGCTGCCAGGGATCTGGCATAGAAGAATGGACAAATGAGACACTGACAAGATAACGTCAGTCTTTCTCCTCCACAGGGAGAATTTCACATTATGGGCCCAGCAGCCAAGACTGATGCTGTCCTGACACCTGTCCTGCCAACACTATGAAGACTATAGGAGCCTGGGACGATGGCAGTCTGGGTTATGGATAGTCTCTGTTGTTTTTAAATAGATTTAAAGTCTGCACTCAGGTAGAGTTTATCCTTCTCAGATCTTTGATAACATTGATGACTGGGCTAGCTATACCTTTGTCAGCTTAGTAATTGTTTGATCAATGGATTAATTAATTAAAGAGAATAAAAAAATAAAGCTAATAAGGAGGAGAATAAAGCTGGGAAATGGAAGGCTGAGAGACACTGCCAGCCGCCATGATGACAAACAGCATGTGAAGATGCTGGTAAGCCACGAGCCACGTGGCAAGGTATAGATTTATAAAAATGGATTAATTTAAGCTATAAGAACAGTTAGCAAGAAGCCTGCCACGGCCATACAGTTTGCAAGCAATATAAGTCTCTATGTTTACTTGGTCGGGTCTGAGAGGCTGTGGGACTGGCAGATGAGAGAGATTGGTTCTGACTGTGGGCCAGGCAGAAAAACTCTAGCTACAAGTCTCTTTAAAAAAGATAAACAGATTCTAAATATAGACTTACAGATGCTTTTCATTGGGCCAAAGAAATTTCAGTTCAATATGGATTTCAGGGCAAATTGATAATACTACAATTACTAAGACTATGGGTCTAAAAGTTCCAAATAAGTTTGTAAGTTTTAACTCCTGTTCCTAGTTTATATCTGTCTCAACAGGTTTCCACTTGGCTGACAGATACATCCAAGCATCATTTGCTGGTGACATCCTACTGCAAATGACTGTGAGCCCTGAACTTGCTGAAAGCTGATATGGACCAATTCAGCCGATATGCATACCATCTCTTCAGCTGGTCAATAAAACATTCCCTTTTGTCTTTGATTAACATTCTGGCTTTCCAGGGCCCTGACAACAACATCCCAATGTCAGCAGGAAGTAATTACAGAAGAGAAAACATCGTCCTTGTTCCCCCCCCTGGAATGTTAGATCAAAAGGGAATTTCTTGTTATAGGGAACCTGAGATAAAGTTCCAAGTTTCTTGAGGATAAGAAACTCTGTCAGCCATCACAAGGCTTTTGGCCCTTGTGCTTCTGCTAATTATTGTTGGCTCTTATATTACTGATGTCTTATTCGTGTCTGGGTACCACTAAACTGAGGATGCTAGAATTCCAATATCCACCTCTGAACCCATGACACACTTGAAGATGGCAAAAACTGAATAAGGGAAAGCTCGCTTTGCCATTGATAATGGAAAAACTCTTATGTTCTGGTCCAATTAGTCTCTGATATGATCTACTACCCTGGTGATAAAGTCTTTTACCAAAAAGCAACATCTCCATGATTGGAGATGATATACAACTCAAGGGGGGAATGAAAGGACCAAGCAGATGCCATAACTGGCTGCTCAGTCTTCTCTCAGAGATCAGGCCTCAATTTCAGTTTCCTGAGACTTGAGCAAGCAGTTTCTGGGAGGACCATGAACAAAAGACATAGTCCTTGCAGTAGCTCCCTTTCTGCATGCACTCTGACTGCTCAAAGTTCAGCCAGATGTTTACTTTCTGGGGCCCCTCACCAACTTAGAGTTATGTGCAGTACGTGCTTGGCCAGCCAGCCCCCATGGTGGCTCAAGGACAAAGCCTGGGACTTGTGCTGGACTGCCCCCAAAGCAATAAATTGTAACCACCAACCAGTAAAAGAGAACAGAGATAGAAATAAACCAATCCGAGTTGCACCCGTGCAAAACTCCCCCACCCACCCTGAAGGGCTTGTGGATTTTGCCTTTAAAAAGCTAGCCACACAAAGAAAAAGTAAGTTCCTCCTGGCCTCACGACTATGAGTGAGTGCTTTGGATCGAGCTTCCCTGTCCGCGGCTTGTAAACAAACAGAAATAAACCATGCTGTTGCATTCTGAACCTAAGGTCTGTGGTGAAGTCTTTGGGGTCCCTATCTGGGCATAACACATATACCTGGTGTTTCCAGGTCTTAGACTTTCTTTTAAGAGGCAAGATTCATATCTTTTATACATTAAAAAAATTCAGCTGGGCATGGTTATGCTTTCCTTTAATCCCAGCACTCAGGAGGCAAGACTAGGCAGATTTCTTTGAGTTCAAGGTCAGCCTGGTCTACACAGTGAGTTCCAAGAGAGCCAGAGCTACATAGTGAGATCCTGTCTCAAAGAACAAATAAAAATACTTAAAAAATTATATGCTTACCCTTCCACACTCCAAAAAACAAACAAACAAAAAAACCCACTACCACCAACAACAACAACGAAATAGGCCAGTGGACTGGATCATCTCTACAGTCACTCCTTGACCAGGTTTTCCGTGGTGATGCCAAATGTCTTAGAGCTGCTGCTCAACAAAGATCACAAAGATCAGAGTGCTTGGAAGACTTGGAATGACCCTTGGTGGAATCTGCTGCACAACTCTTCCTATGTCTTTGACATGTTTAATTTTTGAACTCATGTGGGAGGCCAGCTTGGAAACCGGCTCCCACAGTTTACCCCAGGGTACTCTTGAGGAGTGAGGAATAAGAGATTTACATAGGATAAAGAGGGGAGAGAAACATAGAAACACAGGATAGCCTCAGGAGGGCCTGGATCCTACCCCCTCCGGCCATTGTCAGTTGTTTTGACTGCAATGAGATAAAGCCCTAGCTTTAGGGCTACTACTGTGTTAGGGAAAAAAACATGACCAAAAGCTACTTGAGGAGGAAAGCCTTATTTGACTGATGTCTTGAATCACAATCTACTGAAGGAAGCCAAGGAAAGGACAAGCCATACCGAGATGTGATTCCTCTCTGTCCATCTCTCCTAAAACGAAACTAAGAAATGTCTTGTGTCTGCTTCCTCTGTTGCTGCTTTTGCATTCACCCATCTTTAGACCCTGCCCTCATCTGGAGCTGGACTTCGGCAATTCTGCATTATTACAGAGCTTGATCTGTATAGGAATGCCAAGGGGTGGAGCAAAAGACCTCCCCCTAGTTCAGCCAAGTGTAGACCCTTCCAATCACCTAGAAACCGTGCACATGATCAAGCAATCCACCAATGCAGCTCTGCTGGGTAAAGCCAGCTCAAATCGCACTAGGAAACCTTTGTGGGGTGGGCCTTTACAAACTCTTGCTGTTAAGGGCCCCTCACTGAAGGCTGGAACTGGGACAATGTAACAATTCTTATGAAAGCTGATATTAAGAATAAAACCTATGGCGATTCCTTGGGAGAATTGGCTATGCAAGAAACTGAGTCTTCTATAGAACTTATTACTCAAGTGGTATAAATAAGCATGAGAAATAGGATGTGGAACAAATCATTTAAGAGGAAAACCTTAGGAAAATTTTAGAAGCTGACAAGTTGTAACTGAATCATTAGGTTTTCATCCCCTGCCCAGAAACACAGAAGTAGTATGGACAAGGAAAAGATTTCTGATTCTAAAGTTAACGACAGGCCTTGGTGCCTTCCTGAAGGCAAAGTAAGCAGCTTTAGGAATCTTGATGTTCCTTTACTCTTTGCAGGATTGTAATAAAGACAGAGACCACATGGAAACAAGAGTTTATGATGGAGACACAAAGAAAACCATCTTGGCTCAGTGAACTGCCTGGCTGCTGAGCAGACTTGTCAGACTTCTCTGACTGTGGAGAGAATAAAGAGCAGAACATGGTATTTCAAAGGTCACGGGAAAGGATGGTGGTCTTATGTTACATATAAAATAAAGAATTTAAACAAGGGAATTGGATTTCTGTAGGAAGATCAAATATTCATGATAGTAGATTAAAAGAATAACAGGTAGTGGGCAATAACTTCTGGTCTATTAACTTACTAGTCAAACTTAAATAGAGACATCCTGTCTAGTCTTCTGTAATTGCAAGGCTTTATGACCCCAATGTTAAAGAAAAGGATAATTGAGTTAAAAGAATTGATTTTATTGTAATGTTATATTTTAGTTCTCATGAAATTTACTATTTGCTCATTTCATTTCTTTTACTTTGATATGATTACGTAATTATGGAAGACTTTAGAAAATGTATGTACCATGAGAAGACTTTGTAAGCAATGATTAAAGTCTGTGACGAAATGATTTTGTGTGTAAATAAGGCCTGTTAGAGATACAGGTTGCCAGAGTAGGACAAGCCATACCAAGATGTGATTCTTCTCTGTCCATCTCTTCTCCTAAAATGAAACTAAGAAACGTCCTGTGTCTGATTCCTCTGTTGCTGCTCTTGCATCCACCCATCTTTAGACCCTGCCCTCATCCGGAGCTGGACTCCACTAATTCTGCATAATTACAGAGCTTGATCTGCCATGTCCAGATCAGGCCCTACCTGGGGAGTTAGTCTGACTAAGTTCCCTGCTGGTCTTCTGCTCTGGCAGGAAGCGAGCTGCATAGCAGCTTTTCTAGGTTCCTAATGCCATCTCTAAGGACACTAACCCCGTGTCTCTCCATTCCCTTTCTCAGTGCCTTTCTTATCAGCCCTTTGATAATATGAAAATCTCCAGGAAGCCACTTCTGTGTGCTGACTGAAGCTAGGCCAGGTTCCCTACCTCTTCTTACCTGGAATGTGGAGTCACAGAGGCTACAGCTGGGGTCAAGCAATGTGCCCCTTTGCTGAGAACAGAGCCTGCGGCTAGCTAATTCCTGAAATGAGAGGAAGAACAAGAAGAAATAAATCAACACAGCTTCCCATGCTTAGAGCTTATAAGCTCTACCAAAGTGTGCCGTGTGAGTGAGATGGCTCGAAAAATCGTAAACACTTAAGAATATGGGTGTGAGTTTCAGGGGGTGCTGAACAGAAGGGAAAAGGAGCAGGAAGGAGGACAGTGAAGTGGGTGGGGGGTCATTTTTAGAGTGTCCCAGGGAAGTTTCAGATAGATGGGTGTCATAGCAACTGGGCCATGGCAAAGAAAGGGACAGAGCATTATGGGAATCCCTCCAGTGTGGTAGATTATTATTTTTAGGTGTGTTGCTTTTGTTTATGTTGCATTTGTTTAACTCTGTGAAGCTGTGTTACTGTGCCTGTCTAAAACACCCGATGGTCTAATAAAGAGCTGGCCAATAGCAAGACAGGAGAAAGGATAGGCAGGGCTGGCAGGCAGAGAGAATATATAGAAGGTGAAAACTGGAGTGAAGAGATCTAGGAGCCAGAGAAGGAGGAGGACCCGGGAGTTAGACACCCAGTTACACAGCAAGCCACAGAGTAAGAGTAAGATATACAGAAGTAAGAGAATGGAAAAAGTCCAAAGGCAAAAGGTGGACAGGATCATTTAAAGTGAAGAAAAGCTGGCATGCAACAACCCAGTCTAAGGCTGGGCATTTATAATTAAGAATAAACCGCCATATGTGATTTGTTTGGGAGCTGGGTGGTGGGCCCCCCAAAGAACAAAAGACCGAAAACCAAACAACACTCCAGTGAATTAAAGGAACTGGAAGCAGGCAAGCAGAACTCTACATTTTTGGGTGAGTGGGCTAGGAGGATGCTGCAGGTCATGCAGAACCTAAAAGGTAGAGGTCACAGGTGTAAGGAGGACTATCTCTGACACAGCAAAACAAGGAAGGAGACGCACTGTTAGAAAATGGGAAAACTAACCTAATTAGAAGGTGCTAGAGGGCCTCAGATATTCACAAGTCTGGTTCACTAAGTGGCAATGGTCATCACTGTGTCTGAGATGGTGAAGGCTGATAGCTGTGGCAAAACTGGCTGGCACATAGGGAGGGTGTGACTCCTGTGGTTCTCCACAGGCTCCTGGCCTGGTCTGCTACCGGGCCTCACAGAAACAGTATGTCTAGGGTGCCTCCAAGGGGGCTGAGGGGCTGCAGAGAGGAGTCAGGAAGAACAGTTCTTCTGCTGGCCGCTGCTGGGGAAGGTGGTGGAGGGAACACAGGCTCATGCAGCCCGGGGAATCTTCAGCAATTTCAAGTGTTAAGGGCAGGGAAAGAACAAGTCCAATTGTGATTGGAAAACAATACCCTAAACATGAAGTGGTCATGCGAGAAAGCACTGGCCCATCTGACCTTAAATTCTTGGGGATCGCTTCGTAGAACGTCTTTTACTTCTCTTTGTCTTCTGCCAACTCAGAACAGCTGAAGGCTCTTCTTCACAATGTTTTTGTTGATGACTTACAGGATCTTGCTTGGCTGGAGCATTTCCTGGAAGATGTTCAGCAGTATGTCAGATAAGTCAACCAGGCCATTTTCTACCATCAACCAGAGCAGAAAATGCAAGATACAGTTGGATTAGATCTGGTCTGGTTCCCAGATTTAAACAACACAGAAAGGGAAGGTTTGAGGAGGCAAGGACTATTGTTATCTGGATTAAAGACAAACTCAGTGGTATGCTGAAGATCTCTTAAGTGAGAATTTGCCTGTTCCCCATAAATTAGGCCCAGGAGACACTTACCGAGGCACTCAGGTATCAGCTCATCACAGCTGTCCATGATGAACACATTACAGACATACAGTTTGATGTTGTTCTTGTTGTCCTTATAAAGGTCAAAGGGAGCTTGCCAAGGAATGAAGATCAATGCTCAGAATTCCAAGTGACCTTCACCAGAGAAACAAAACCCAGGCGTACATTTCAGGACAGTATCGCTTCATGTCCCGATATCAAACATCTGACATTGGATCAGTTCCACACTCCTGAAGACCTAGTGACAGAATAGAAACTATAGGCAACTACAGAGAAGATAGCCCTAATACCAAGTCAACCTAGAAAGCTAGTAGCAAAATGTCCCTCCAATCAGAAGTCTGGCTGTGAGGGCCACCACGCTGAGTCCCACCAGAAGGGAAAAGGGAAACAAACCACTGCCAGGCACAGACTTCTCTGAGTAGATCCTAGCTTGTGAAGTCACTTGGTTTCATGGCTTTCAGTTCTCAGCTATCAAACAGTTAGGAAAGTTGTTCCCTACCACCTCCAGCACATTCAACACCCCTCTCTAGTTTATACAACATGCATCTTAACTGCCATGTGGTCTTGCCTCTACTTGGTGAGACGGTTAAAGAATTCATCATATTCCTACTGAGTGGTGTCAGCAAAGTTTCTTGTCCAAATGGTCTTAGTCTTACTCGACTCTTCCTGATTAATGTATTTCTCCTTGACCTTCTTGGTTGTCTTTTTCTTATCTTTGCCGCCATTATCCTCATCTGTTTCCACAGCTTCAGTCTTATGCTTCTTTCTCCTCACCATCCTTATGTTCCTCCTCTTTCTTACCTTCCTGTCCCTCTGCATCATCCTCACTGATCTCCCTCTCTCCTTCCTTCTCCAACTAAATCATCAAGTGTATTAATGAGTTGTGGAGAACTCGGCATCAACAAAGCCAGAAGCCAGGAGCCAACACAACAGGCTGCTCAAAGACGGCCAAGCCCATGCTCACACAGAAGGTGATAGGTCAGTCAGGGAACTCTTAGTGTTTCCTCATCACTTCCTTGACCCTCCTCTCCTCTAAATAGTCTGTCTGGTCCTCTTTGAGGTGAAGGATTACTTTGGTACCCTGGCCAAAGGGCTCACCTATAAACAGATGAGTCACAATAAGATATGAAGACATGAGCCGGGTGGTGGTGGTGCACACCTTTAATCGCAGCACTCGGGAGGCAGACCCAGGCGGATCTCTGTGAGTTCGAGGCCAGCCTGGGCTACCAAGTGAGTTCCATGAAAAGGCGCAAAGCTACACAGAGAAACCCTGTCTCGAAAAACCAAAAAAAGACAAAACAAATAAAACCCAAAAGATTTGAAGACATGGAGTTAAGACTACAATTAAAATAGTTGACAATGACAGAACACTTTAAAATACAAGCTCAAGATTTCCTCCTGAGAATTCTATCAATCACCACAATGTAGATAGTCAACTCACTATAGCCTGCACAAACTTGAAAGGATCCACCAGTAGCAGACATGCAGGCATACTGTATCATTCTGCTTTGTAATCACAACCACTTTCTCTCCCACCAGAGAGCTAGAATAGAATCTAACAGCAAACTGCCCTGTAGATGTAACCAACCGTCTTATTAAATAAGAAACACAGAGCCGATTCAGAGAAGAAAGCCAAGAGGTCAGAGCTAAGAACCTCACCCTTCCTGCTTCAGTGATCCTCTTCAGTCAAGAGAGCTCTCCGAAAGGGACCTACTTCCTGTGTGTATGTCTTTATATAGTCTAGCTGTTCTGCCTTCTCATTGGTTGTAAACCCAGACACGTGACTGCCTTGTCACTGCCTATATGTACAGCCCTCCAGGTCCTCTATGGTATTGAGATTAAAGGCATGCGCCACCGCCACCACGCACTTGCTATGGCTCTAATAGCTCTGACCCCCAGGCAACTTTATTTATTAACATACAATTAAAATCACATTTCAGTACAAGTGAAGTACCACCACATTTCCCCTTTTCTATTTAATTAAAAAGAAAAAAAAGAAAAAGGTTATAACTAACAAAAGGAAAACTATATACAAAAGTACAATAACTATATACAATATATACAAGTAATAAATGTCTAAACAATGTCTAGTACATTTGTATTTGACAAATTCAGAGAAAATAATTTCATTATCTATCCTATTTTGTTAAGTCCAAAATGTATCTAATTCACTTTCTATCATAATTAATCTTCAACTATAACTAACTAACCTTCAACTATAACTAACTAATCTTCAACTCCCTCAGAGACCCAAGAAGGAAATAGTATTAGCTAACAAAAGTAAAAACAGTAAGTGCATGCAAGCAACTTCCAAAAAATTTGTGAGTTGACAGAAACAGCCAGCTGCCTGGACAGTCACCTGAGGTTTCTCCACAGTGCTGAGGCATCATCTTCAGCCTATAGGCTTAGCATATCTGACAGACTCATTTGTGAAGTAGGATGTACACAAGATCAACAGTTCAACCTCATTTTGGGTGAGAGCAGTCCATGTACCAGAAACACCTGAATTCCACTAGTGTCAAATTCAGGATTTTAAATTCTGGAAATTGTTGATGTTTTTTTAATTCAGCTGTCCATTCTTCTTGACTGTGTATATACGGCTTCATCTCAGCATCCCGTTCTTCTCCACATCCCTCTATCAAATGCCAGTCTACTATTGAGAGGCGTGAGCTTAGTTACTCTTCAAGAATAACTGTTTCAGCTGCTGTACCATAGCACATCAGAAGCCATCGGCCCACTGTCTGTTCAGCTGCCTTCGAAGAAAAGGGCACTGTATCTTTTCCGAATTGCAAAGACCACTTCAGGGATGGTGCCATATTGTCCTGGCCTCAGAAGATGCCTTTTGATAAAGCCATAACCACACTTGTTTTGGCAAGAATCAGTAGTCCTTTGTTTCATGTCCTGTCTGTCCATTTTGTCCTGTTGATTTGAGGATACTTTGTTGTCCAGTGGCTAACTTTTGCCACAATGAAAGTTAACTCCATATGCAGTTTCTTCAATGCCCATATTTTCTCTGAAGTAGATTGGTACTGCCAGGAGCCGAAATGTCTCATAGTCATAACAAAAAAGAAAAATTTTCTATGTTATTAAAACATTTTAAATGCCATATTCTGTAGATCTCTGAAGGGTTTGAAGATGACCTGTCTAAAATATATCTGCTCATTTTTTAAAACATATCTAATATGACTACAAGTTCTATTGTAATGTCTAACTACTAACTTTCATTTCTTTATATCCTAGTAGTTGGTAATAATAACATTCAAGGATCAGAAAATTGCATTGTTAATTGAATGGTATAAGTACAATTAAAAATATACATATAACATTTTCTAACAATAACAATTTCAATATATATAATTTGTATACAATATAAAACAATCCAATCCAATGTAAAATATTTAAAACTAGTAATTGTCTTTTTCTTCTTTTCTTTCTTTCTCTCTTTTTTTTAAAATAAGAACCTTAAATCTAATCTCCTTTGCTTAGTCTTTTTCCTAACCCTTGACAACAACTTGTAACCAACCCCCTTAAACAATGAAAATTATCCCAGACCCAAAACTCATTAAAAAGACCAAAAAACCACCCGCCCCACAGCACCTCTTTGGGAATGTGGGCGTCGTATTCTTAAAATTGCTTCCTGCTGGGTATGGGCGAAGTTATCTTTATCCTGAAAGAAAAATTTTAGGTTAATTGTCAAATTCTAGGAAATGTAACTATATCCTTCATTATCCAGTCTGTGTATAATGCCAAAGTTCAGGGTTTATTTCAAGTCCTTATTCAAGTAGTCTTTGAAACTGGATCATCTCAGCTAGTCATCTCAAAATTGCTCTGAGCACCTTGTAGTTCAAAGCTGATCTGTAGATGATGTTTGTCAGCTTAGTGATATTATTATTGTCCACATGGAATTGTTGTTGTGGGGCCCCATCTTCTTCCTGGAGACTTCAGTTGATGTTAGGCCTGGCCGTGATTTCCTGCAGAAAACTGATAAGAGACTCAAACACAAAGACATATATATGCAGCTAATTGAAGTCTTTTTTCTAGAATTAGTTAGTACTCTATATGACCATTCATATCTTAACAAAGTTTAAAATGTATATATATCTCTATATATTAATCTTGTAAATTTTGATATAAAATTCATACTTTAAGAAAAGTTTAAAGAATCAGAATAGAATCAAAGAGTTGAAATTAGTAATAGAATAGTCCCTTAATTAATTTGGCTTTTCTCCTGTCCCATAGCAGAAGATGGCTCTTTTCTTCTGGCATGATACAGGGAGTTTGCATTTTCCTTTTAACAACATGCTTGAGTTTAAAGAAGGAGAAACCCATTCTCCAACTCCAAAGTCAGTTTTAAATTTTAATTGAACTGGGACAACAAGAAGACCAATAGTGTTAAATGTCTTTAGAGAAGAGCAGAAACAAACATTTTGGAAGACTTACAAAATTTTATAGATGATATAACAATAGGCCATTTTATTCTGTTTCCTGGGATAGATGATTTGTCCCTTTTCTTCAGTTGTCTCATTTGTCCAGTGTTCTTCAGATTCCTTAACCTTCATTCTCCTAAAAGACAAAACAAAAACCTTTCCCCAAGGTTTTTTGGGGATGTTCCTTTTTGGCAAGTTATTATCTGATTAAATGAAAAGACATGCGTTACTGGTATAAGTTAGTTTAAATTGGATGTTCATGCTGGTTGATGAACTATCATCTCCTATAATTAAGAGGTTTCTCTTGTTCAAATCAAACCTTTATCAATTTTGATGGTACCCACAGCTTATCTTTTCCTGTAGAAACAAAAGCAAAACCTCTTTCCCAACGTAATACATACCCTGGTTTCCATTCTGAGGTCAGCACATCCTTAAAGTATATAGGCTGATTTAATTCTGTAGTTTTTGCTAATATCCAATGTATCTCTGCAGCTGTTGTTCCTTTCTCATTGGCATTAAGAAAATTCAAAGTTAATAGAATATTATGCAGTCTATTTCTGGGGGTTTTTGTTACCCCTTTCTGTTTATTTAGCATATCCTTTAGAGTTCTGTTTGATCTTTCTATAACTGCTTGACGTGTAGGATTATGTGGTATGCCTGTAATATGCTTTATATTGTAATAAGCAAAAAACTGTTTCATTTTAACAGAGACATATGATGGAGCATTGTCAGTTTTGACTTGTGTAGGTATACCCATGATGGCCATAACTTCTAGCAAATGAGTGATTACAGAATCAGCTTTTTCAGAACTCAAAGCAGTTGCCCATTGAAATCCTGAATAAGTATCGATAGTGTGGTGTACATATTTCAGTTTTCCAAATCTGCAAAGTGAAACACGTCCATCTGCCAGGTTTCATTCCTTTGAGTACCTTTTGGGGTATATCCTGCTGGTAATGGCATTTGATTGTGGAAGGAACAAGTAGGACATTTCTTTACTATTTCTTTGGCTTGTTGCTAGGTTATGGAAAAATCCTTTTTTAAACCTTTACTATTGACATGATGTTTTTTTTTTTTTATGAAATTCTGAGGCCTCCAGCACATTTCCTATCAATAATTTATCAATCTCATCATTGCCTTGTGCTAGAGGGCCTGGCAGACCAGTATGGGATCGAATGTGAGTTATATATAAAGGATGACTCCTTTTCCTGATTGTATCTTGTAATTGAATAAATAGTGAAGTTAATTCTGAAGCATCAGGGATAAATTCTGCAGTCTCAATATGTAATACTAGTCTTTCAGCATACTGAGAGTCAGTTACTATGTTGAGAGGTTCTGAAAAATCCATTAATACCAACAGAATAGCATACAATTCTGAATTTTGAACTGAATTATAAGGACTTTGAACCACTCTACTTAAATTTTCTGATTTGTAACCTGCCTTTTCTTGTTTGTTGACATCTGTATAAAGTGTATGAACTCCAGATATGGGTTTTTCCCGTACAATTCGAAGCAAGATCCAATCAGCTCTCTTTATAAGATCAATTCTATTGCTTTTGGGATATTTGCTGTTAACTTCTCCCACAAAATTATTGCAAGCTCTTTGCCAAGGTTCACTTTCTGTCCATAATTTTTCAATGTCCTCCTTAGTTAAAGGTACAACAATTTCTGCTGGGTCTATTCCTGCTAATTGACGAAGTCTCAATTTTCCTTTCCAAATCAAGTCAGAGATTATTTCCACATAAGTTTTTAATTTTTTTATTTGGTTTATTTGGTAAAAATATCCATTCCAATATAATATCTTCCCTTTGCATTAATATTCCTCTAGGAGAATGCCTAGAAGGTAAAATAACCAAAATGCAATCCAGCTTTGGATCAATACGATCCATGTGCCCTTCATGTACTTTCTTTTCTACCAAGGCCATTCTTTCTCAGCTTCAGGTGATAATTCTCTTGGACTATTTAAGTCCTTGTCACCTTCTAAGGTTTTGACCAAATTATGCAGTTCATTATTTTTTACCCCAGCAATAGTTCATAGATGAGAAATATCTCCAAATAATCTTTGAAAGTCATTAAGAGTCTGTAGTCTATCTCTCCTAATTTGCACCTTTTGGGGTCTAATTTTTTTGTAGCTCTATTTCATATCCTAAATAATTAATAGAATCTCCTCTTTGTATCTTTTCAGGAGCAATTTGTAATCCCCAGCAAGGAAAAATTTTCTTTACTTCTTCAAACATTCTTTCTAAAGTATCTGCATTTGAGTCAGCTAGTAAAATATCGTCCATATAATGATAAATTATAGATTTAGGAAATTTTTTACATATCACTTCCAATGGCTGTTGTACAAAATATTGGCACAGAGTTGGGCTATTCAACATTCCCTATGGGAGGACCCTCCACTGAAATCTTTTAACCGGTTGAGAATTATTATAAGTAGGCACTGTGAAAGCAAATCTTTCTCTGTCTTTTTCTTGTAAGGGTATTGAAAAGAAACAGTCTTTTAAATCGATAACTATGAGAGGCCATCCTTTTGGTAACAGAGGAGACAAAGGAATTCCAGATTGTAGAGAGCCCATTGGCTGAATTACTTTGTTAATTGCTCTAAGGTCTGTTACCATTCTCCATTTACCAGATTTCTTCTTAATAACAAATACAGGAGAATTCCAAGGGCTGGTTGATCCCTCAATATGCTGAGCATTTAACTGTTCTTCTACCAGCTCTTCTAAAGCCTGGAGTTTCTCCGTTGTTAAAGGCCATTGCTGGACCCATACAGGCTTGTCTGTTAACCATTTTAAAGGTAGAGCTGTTGGTGTCTTTGGAAGATCATCAGTTGTTGTGCCCTGTTCTTGTATAATATGGATGGCTGGTGACCACTCAGAAGAATGCCTTCTAATACTTCTCTCAGAAACATGTGCTAGTTAATGATTTGTTTCTGAGATTGGAGGGATGTTAATCTGAGTATTCCATTGTTGCAACAAGTCTTGACCCCACAGGTTCATAGCTATGTTAGCTACATATGGTTTCAATTTTCCTCTCTGTCCTTCTGGACCTATACATTCGAGCCATCTTGCATTCTGTTTCACCTGAGATAATGTCCCAATTCCTAACAGTTGAACATTTACCTCCTGAAGAGGCCAAGTTGGATGCCAAAATTCTGGTGCAATTACAGTAACGTCCGCACCTGTGTCTACCAGACCAGACAGCAAAACACCATTTATTTTTATCGATAATTTTGGTCTTTGTTCATTAATAGAAGTTTGCCAAAAAATTTTCTTTATGTTATTTCCTGAATTTTCTATTCTCTCTGTTTCATCATCCTGACCAGTATGATTTATTCCAATAGGTATTTGGTTATTTAATTGCTCTGAGTAGGGGTTTCCTCTACGATGCATGAAAGGTTTGAACTGGATTTACTATTGGGGCCTGCATGAGGCCCCTCTGGGAGTTTCCCAAAGACTGAGGCAAAGGATTACCCTGTTTGTCCCTTGTTGATCTACACTCGTTGGTCCAGTGTTTTCCCTTACCACACCTTCTGCATACTCCAGAAGGAAGGGGCATTCTGTTGCCATTGTTCCTTGAAGAAACATTGTTTCTAGGAATGACCTATTTACAGTCCCTTTTCAAATGTCCTTGCTTTCCACATCCAAAACATCTAACATTCCTCAAACCTTTTGAAATTGCTTCTCCTACCCACGTATCATCATGCTCATGAGCTTCAACATTAACCGTGTCTCTAATCCAATCTTCCAAAGGTGCAGATCTTGCCTTTAATGGCCTGATTATTGTTTTGCATGCTGTATTCGCATTCTCAAAGGCCAAAGATTCAATTATTATCTTACTAGCTTCTGAACCTGGGACCATTCTCTTACTGCTGAACCCAGTCTTTGTAAAAAATCTGTGAAAGGTTCTTTTGCGCCTTGTATAACCTTTGTAAATGACTCAGTTTTTTTTTCCTGGTTCCTCAACTCTGTCCCATGCATTCAATCCTGCTGTTTGACATAAAATTAGGGTTTGGACATCATATAAACATTGTGTTTGTGCTGAAGCATATTGACCTTCTCCAATAAGCTGATCCTGGCAGACTTGTATTCCTTTATCCCTCCACTGTTTTTCTATGTTTTTAGCTTCATCCTTGAACCAAGTTAACCACTGAAGCCTTTGACTGGGTTCAAGAACAGCTTGTGCCAGCTCCTGCCAGTCCTGTGGTACAATCCTATTATATGTTGACCAAGAGTTTAACATTTGCTTTACATATGGGGAATGCATGCCATAAGATACTATTGCCTCCTTAAACCTTCGTAAATCTAACATTTCAATTGGAGCCCAAATATTTTGTGTAGTCATTTGATCAGGCAACTGCTGTACGGTTACTGGACAAATTAAGGGTGACTGTGTGAAAACAGGCTTTCTTTCTGTAACCTTATGAGCCAATCTTGAAGCAACTTCACTGTTAATTTCTTCTGTCTGAAGTTTTACAGGTTTAACAAGTTTTTCTAAAGCTGTCACCCTGGCACTTAAATTGACTATCTTTTTAAATAGTAAAATGTGGATAAGCATAGTAATAAACTGCATAATTCGATCAACATTAATCTTCTCATATAGCTGTTCCATTGTCAGACTGCCTAAAATTGCAAACAAAGGCCAATTTTCTTCCAATGTACACAGAAAACCCATTTTTTTTTAATGTGGAAAAAAATTTCTCCTTTAAAAAGTTTCCTTTAAAATATCTGATATGTTAAGTGACTTACCAAGTCTGCATAGAACTGTAGAAATCCGAGGGAATTTCAAAACAGCCACCTAGTGTCCGAGGTGTGAATCCAGAGAGAGAGAGAGAGAGAGAGAGAGAGAGAGAGAGAGAGAGAGAGAGAGAGAGAGAGAGAAAGTGTAGCCACAAATTCTGCCTTGAATCCAGCCATATGTTCCTGCTTGAGCTCTGGCTACCTTAAGCTCCAACCACGTGTGTTGGCTTTACAGGCAGGGGCCCTGTTCGGTAGGGCAGGCCTGAGTTGTCTGTAGCACCAGCTTTAAGCAAGTAGCTCAAGGTTATTCCGGCCTGAGGCCAAGCCGACCTAGGCCCGGGCTAGGGAGCTGGCCGCCCTGGCGGGAAACCGGACCTGCCGCCAAGCCAAGTTAAGCGGTTTTTAATGGATTCTTATCACATTGGGCGCCAAATGTAGATGTAACCAACCGTCTTATTAAATAAGAAACATAGAGCCGATTCAGAGAAGAAAGCCAAGAGGTCAGAGCTAAGAACCTCACCCTTCCTGCTTCAGTGATCCTCTTCAGTCAAGAGAGCTCTCCGAAAGGGACCTACTTCCTGTGTGTATGTCTTTATATAGTCTAGCTCTTCTGCCTTCCCATTGGTTGTAAACCCAGACACGTGACTGCCTTGTCACTGCCTATATGTACAGCCCTCCAGGTCCTCTATGGTATTGAGATTAAAGGCATGCGCCACTGCCACCACGCACTTGCTATGGCTCTAATAGCTCTGACCCCCAGGCAACTTTATTTATTAACATACAATTAAAATCACATTTCAGTACAAGTAAAATACCACCACACTGCCCAATCATGGAGAGGCATGCAACAGTTGGCAAACAGTTTTAAAAGTTGAGAGAGACAGTAAGATGGTTCTGGAAAGATAAAAGTGCTCGCTGAGCAAGTACAACAATCGAGAATTCAGTCCCCAGAACCTAGTGGTCAAAGCTGTCCTCTCACCTTCACAGGTACTAACTCTAAAAATCCACCACATATGCCAGTCAAACAAGTTTCGAAAAATTATCAAGCCCAAAGCAGTAATGAATTGAGAATGGTGTAGATGAAAGGCCACACACTTGGATGGCCTCCATGAAAGTTTTTGTGCTATACTTAACAATAATCTCCAATTTATTTATGAAGTCAGCCTTGGTCATGCCAATGTCTGTCCAGCAAGGCCAGCCTGCTCTTCTTAGGGTTGGAGATGATGTCAATTTTTAGCTCTTTACTGTCATCCAACTTAGAAGGGTCTCTCAGGTATCATAGTGAATTTTGTCCAAGACCTGTAAATACATATACAGAGTCACATTATTCCATTTGTCCAGTCCCTTTAAAACTCGTGACACATTTTTGGGATCAACTGCTGCATTATATCGCTCAATCACTCCCACTACATGTCACACTACATGCCACTTCTCCTGCTTCTATGAAGTTTTAAGAATACAACAGAATACTCACATCTGAAGCATTTTGGAGATCAACTCCCGAGGAAAATACATAGCTTGTATTGATGATGGGGGCAGGAGCTGAGCAATTTCTGCCTGGCATCTAAGAATGAAAAGATCGTGTATGACCAGGGACCACGATGGCTGCATACTTTAAAATCCAAGAGTTCACCTGTTTCAATTAAGTCCTTATTCAGAAGCACAGTTAAAACAGCTTCCACCTCCCAGGAGATGAGAACTGCCACTTCTTGAAAGGACCTTGAAGCTACAGCGAAAAGGAAAATCAAGAGTGAAAACAAAACAAAACAAAACAAACAAACAAACAAAAAACCCAAGGGAAGGTTGTTCAACCAAATGGAAAGTCTTACTTTCTGAATGGTATGTTATGAGGCCAGCTAGGTGCCTCAGAAGCTCAACACCTGCTGATATACCTTGTAAAAACCCAGAATGAAAGCGTTAAGTAGATTAAGAATCCCACACAATCCCTGTTGTGCACATATAAATGGAAAATTCGTTAACAGTCAAATTTTCACTTGTATTAAGAACAAACTAATAGAAACGGTAGCCAGTTCTATGTGCTGTTTCCTGTGGGCAAAAATCCATCAAAAGAGCTTGCTGTTCCATCCAGTAGGGCAAGAGAACCCATTGGGCAGTAGTGGGGGCGCTCAAGGGGCAATTAAAACAGGACAAAGAATGTATGAGGTAAAAGCTCCACCATAACCACATTGAGTCGATTTGCATAGGTCTAAACACAAGAAAAAAGGTGGCCCAAGCATTCCAGCCACACTTGTCACCCATGAACATTCATGGGAAAGAGCCACTCGGCAAGGGACGCCACCATACACTCTCCCATCATCAGGCAAGTAGGCCTGGGCACAAGAAGTTTCCACAACGATCTGAGCTTTGGGGAGGGGAGGAGTAAGTGAAGAACCTATAAAAACCCCCCCTTGCCTGCACCATCCCCATTTCTCCTCCTCAGCCACTGGGGGTCACATTCAAGATCTGGAAAGGGAAAGCACTGTGGGAAAGCGTCCCTGCCAAAGCATCCCTGTGGACTCCTTCCGCCAAATCAAGCAGGTTGGGAAACAGGTCCCACACAGGTGGCAGAGTCGGCTTCCTTGGGCAGCTCTGAGTCACCAACAGGGCAGCCCTCCACCGCCCAGATGACCGGACCCAGCAGCCGCGCCAACTATGGGAGGGCAAACACGGCCGCGTGCCCAGTCCGCGGCTCCCCCGGGGTGGCTGCCCACCACCTGGGTGGGTCGAGCTCCCGCCCCGCGCGGTGCCAATCTGCCCGCCCCGGGAAGACTCGCGGCAGGCTTGCGGGGTCAGCCACAAGCAGTGGAGACTCTCCAGGCACCTCATCCCAAAGGTCACCCTCACTCCTTTAGGACACATGAGAATAAGGGGAGGCTCCGGGAAGGAGCCGCCACAGCAGGAGGCCAAGGCTTTGCCCCGACAAGAAAGCACGGGCGTAGGACACAGAGCCGTGGGCTCCGATCGACTGGAACACTGAAACTGAGATGTGTGTGGGTGACTTAGAGAGCGTTCTCCAGGGTGAGCCCAGGACCTCCCTGGGATCCATTAGCCTTAAAGGAGGGGCTTCTAGCTGCCCAACCGTCGTTGCCCGCCCACCTTGACGTCTTGACGTCAAGGTCACGATTCCTGGAGCCGGAGGGAAGGAATTGGTTCCCTGATCTGGGCTTGCCCAGGCTCTAGCCAGCTGTGGCTGAAGCAGCAGGAGCTGCCGTATTATGATTTCTTTCAGCAGTTTCTGGTCAGGTAAGGGAGAACCAGACCTCTGTCTTTTTCTTCCCAGGGGTGTGGGAGTACGTCCCAGAGCTATGAGTGGTGCTGGCGAGTTTGGCAAAGTTCATTCCAGGGGCGGAGGACAGCTTTTGTGGAGCAGAGGAACTTAAGAGTGAAGACAAGGAAAGACCCAAAGCTGCCTCCCATTTCCTGTTCTTTGAAATAAGGAGTGGCTGGGGTGTAGCTCAGCCGACTGCTTGCCTAGATCCAGGATATGGTAGTACATGCCTGCAATACTTAGGAGGTGAAGGCAGGAAGAAGAGTTCAAGTTCATCCTCATGTACATCTTTTCTCACAAAAACAAAGTGAGCACAAAAGAAAAATTAACCTTTCTGTATCTGGGCCACATTTCAGATGTCTGTACTCCGGCCTCTCCCTTCTTTGAGGCCATAGCAGGCCGGACCTTGGGTCTTGCTCAACCCGGAGACCCAGGCTGCCCGCCCGCCTTCTATCCTCTTCAAGGGGTTAAGCCTTGGGAGGACACGGACACGCGAGCTGTGGAGGGGAAAAAAGTTTATTTAGTCAGAGAGCCTCTGAAGGCACCTGGTTTCTGTCAGCATGAAATGGCAGTAAAATGACAAGGTTTGGGGACATGGAGAACAGGCATAGAAGAAAGGATGGAGAGGGAACATCATCAGATCACATGATACAGCAGTCAGGCCTGCCAGCCCCACCCCCATCCTTGTGATAGACAGATCTCTCTCAGCCTAGGAGTCGCTTGAGCTTGGCTTAAGCAGGGATCCATCAGAGCTGTCAGTGAGAGACTGTACCCCCTTGCATCCTGACCCCTCAGTCCCAAGTCCATCTGCTGAGGCTCCCTCCATGGGGTCTGGACATCAGAATCCAGC